>NC_068369.1:11745636-12045636 GCF_020536995.1 Dreissena polymorpha
GAAGCTTATTGATTTCTAACACTCAAAGTATCTTTGATCTCTCATTTGACTAATTAGTTTGGTCTTGGATGAAATTGGATGTTTTTTGCGTTTGAAATTGGCATTTTTGGATGATTAAAAAAAAACAAACACACAAAAAAGACATTATCAAACATTGCTTAGAGTGAAAATATCTAACAAATTCATTCTTTCCCCACCACCATTAGCCCCACTTGCATGTCTTTTTGGTTTGTTGGTATTTTGTTTGCAGAGTTGAACACAACACCAGCTTTTAATCTTAAAGGGGCAGTTAAGCTTTAACAGGCCTAATATGGCCTTCTTCGGACTGAAAACACCCGCGTGTGAAAATATGATACAGAATGGCAAATGGACAGCTAATCCAGCCAAACTTAATTTGGTTGCACATATGGATGGATGATAATATATTAAAGAAACACATTTCAGTAAAATAATTTCTCTAATAGGTTACATACACTAAATACTTTGGTGTTCAATGCATACCCCTAAAAACAAATCTTCATTTATTTGAAGACACAATTCTCTGTACGGGCACTTGCCATGACTTTATTTTTGAATATTTCTGTGTTCATGTGGTAGGAAAACATTTTTTATACTACAAATTCCCTGTTTTGCTTTTAGGTTGGAGACTACTAACCTTGACAGTTTGGCGGTAAACCATCATCAACTGGAGAGATGCCGGTAAAAAGATGGCCATAAAACAGTGGCCGCTGATTGCATTGAGTTCTTTCTTACATATTGGATGACCTATGTTTTTTTATTGTTTAAATCATTGCGGCTTGGATGCTCTTAAGAAAAGGTATGGTTTATGGGGGTGTCTACGCGCAAAAGTTTGACTTTATTTTTTGTTAAAGTTATGTGCTTTTACATTGATTTGTGCAGGAATCTTTTTGGTATTTGTGACCTAAACTAACTTATGATAAAAATGAAATATCATCTGCAGTGCAAAATATGACTGGCAAAGCAGATTTTGGTCATTTCTTAGCAAAAGAGAAGAAAAATAAGTGCATTAAATGCATGAATTCAGCTTATTTGACCTGGAATAGTTGTTTTTCAAGTTGACCCCCCACCCCTTATATAGTGGAATAAGGGCTAAATTGCTTTCCGACTTAAATTCAACCGCATATTGGTTGACCGTGTCGCGTTAATGTGTTACATAAAGTTAGAATTCAACGCCAGGGACTCCGTGATCGAGTAAGGCAACTAAACTTTTGCGAAAAGCATGAACATTCAAACAGAGCCCCATTTCACCGACATGGAATGGCAGCCATTTTTTTACAGTATGGACAGTGCAGCAGATGCTTAACTGAGCCAGCCTTCATATTTAGTACAATCATGAATGAGCAAGATTTTATCACTTCATATTATTCATAAAAGTACACTTAAAATACATAAATGCTTGTTTTTGTTTCATTTTTTTAATCTTTTTCTATTGGGTATTTTGACTTTTTCAGGAAGAGTAATGTCTGCGACTAAGTCAAGGGCCACTGGATAAGGGTTGTTGATGGCAAACAGGTAATAATATCATTTTGTTATCATGTACACAAGCAAATAAGCATATGTATGATGCTTTAGAGGTGTGAAAGACTGTCATAATCAGGATGGTGGTCACTCACACCCTTGCCGTCATGTTCTCCTCGCAGTTTGTATTGATAGTTCCGCGTCCTGACATGTAAAGCTCGTGCTTTGTTGGCAGCTGAAGTTGGCACTTAACAGGGTTATCCTTGTTCCTGAGCATGTATGCAGTACAGCTGAGTTGATTTGCTACTTGTTACCCTACAATTAGCTTGTTTTTTTGTATTGTTTTCTCACAATATGCTTTATTCATGGTTCCGGCTTAAAATGGTGTCGCGCCTTACTTAAACATAGGATTGTTTATAGCAAGTGTCCCCTTCATCATTTACCTTAGAGGGATTTTTTTGACAAAATTGGCACTTTCAGCAACTTGTTTTTGTTTGTTATTTGGTACATGCTTCTCTCATCTCAGTGATTTAATGACAGTATTGTCCTTATTCTTTTGTCTTTGCATAGAAAGGGTGACATGAATCATTGATATTTGTTGTGTTGAGAATTCCTGCAGGAAGCTGTGTCCCCAAAGAAGTACTAGAAACCCCTTTCAGGACACTGCCTTGATCTGAACTGCCTTTCTACCCTGTTACTACATGGAACATCATTGCTAAGCTTATAATGCTTGCCTACATATGTGTTTTTTTGTTCAATTTAACTTTCCTTCCTTCAATTAAACCCCCCCCCCCCCCCCGCCCCCCCAACAAATGAGCATTGTATTCTTTCGCTGGTTAAAACTCCCCATTTGGACCAGATTGCCACCATAAAATAGCCTAAAGTACATATTTTTGTCCAAAATATGAAAATTTGTATTGTCTTGAACCTCTAATGAGAGCCTGGCAATGCGTTGACCATCTGCTGCAGTTAAAAAAGGCACCCATGACATTATATGCTAGAATATTTCATTGGCGGCTGGTAAATAAATGGGCACCGATCGACAAGGCGCTTTCAAGATTGTACACTTTATTGGTGTGAAATAACAAGTTATTGGAAGCTTATTGAGTTCTAACACTTCAAAGTAGCTTTGATCTCTCATTTTGACTAATTAGTTTTATTGTCTTGGATGAAATTGATTGTTTTTTTGCGTGAATTGGCATTTTGGGGATGATTAAAAAAAAACACCAAAAAAGACATTATCAAAAAATTGCTTGAAAAGTGAAAATATCTAACAATATAATCAAGTCTTTCCCCACCACACATTAGCCCCACTTGCATGTCTTTTTTGGTTTGTTTTGGTATTTTGTTGGCAGATATTGAACACAACAGCTTTAATCTTAAAGGGGCAGTTAAGCTTAACAGCCTAATATGGCCTTCTTCGGACTGAAAACACCCGCGTGTGAAAATATGATACAGAATGGCCAAATGGACAGCTAATCCAGCCAAACTTAATATAGTGGTGCAATATGGATGGGATGATAATAATATGAAAGAAAAACACATTTCAGTAAAAATAAATTTCTCTAATAGGTTACAATACACTAAATACTTTTGGTGTTCAATGCTATAACCCTCTAAAAACAAAATCTTCATTTATTTGAAGACACAATTCCTCTGTACGGGGCACTTGCCATGACTTTATTTTTGAATATTTCTGTGTTCATGTGGTAGGGAAAACATTGTTGTATACTACAAATTCCCTGTTTTGCTTTAGGTTGGAGACTACATAAGACTTTGACAGTTGGCGGGAAACCATCATCAACTGGAGAGATGCCGGTAAAAAGATGGCCATAAAACAGTGACCGCTGATTCGCATTGAGTTCTTTCTTACATATTGGATGACCTATGTTTTTTAATTGTTTAAATCATTGCGGCTTGGAATGCTCTTTAAGAAAAGGTATGGTTATGGGGGTGTCTACGCGCAAAAGTTTGACTTTATTTTTTGTTAAAGTTATTGCTTTTACATTGAATTTGTGCAGGAAATCTTTTGGTATGTTGTGACCTAAACTAACTTATGATAAAAATGAAATATCATCTGCAAGTGCAAAATATGACTGGCAAAGCAGATTTTTGGTCATTTCTTTAGCAAAAGAGAAGAAAATAAGTGCATTAAATGCATGAATTCAGATTATTTGACCTGGAATAGTTGTTTTTCAAGTTGACCCCCCACCCTTATATAGTGGAATAAGGGCTAAATTGCTTTCCGACTTAAATTCAACCGCATATTGGTTGACCGTGTCGCGTTAATGTGTTACATGAAGTTAGAATTCAACGCCAGGGACTCCGTGATCGAGTAAGGCAACTAAAACTTTTGCGAAAAGCATGAACATTCGAACAGAGCCCCATTTCATCATCACCGACATGGAATGGCAGGCATTTTTACAGTATGGACAGTGCAGCAGATGCTTAACTGAGCCAGCCTTCATATTTAGTACAATCATGAATTGAGCAAGATTTTATCACTTCATATTATTCATAAAAGTACACTTAAAATACATAAATGCTTGTTTTTGTTTCATTTTTTTATCTTTTTCTATTGGGTATTTTGACTTTTTCAGGAAGAGGAATGTCTGCGACTAAGTCAAGGGCCACTGGATAAGGGTTGTTGATGGCAAAACAGGTAATAATATCATTTTGTTATCATGTACACAAGCAAATAAGCATATGTATGATGCTTTAGGTGTGAAAGACTGTCATAATCAGGATTGTGGTCACTCACACCCTTGCCGTCATGTAATTCTCCTCGCAGTTTGTATTGATAGTTCCGCGTCCTGACATGTAAAGCTCGTGCTTTGTTGGCAGCTGAAGTTGGCACTTAACAGGGTTATCCTTGTTCCTGAGCATGTATGCAGTACAGCTGAGTTGATTTGCTACTTGTTACCCTACAATTAGCTTGTTTTTGGTATTGTTTTCTCACAATATGCTTATATTCATGGTTCCGGCTTAAAATGGTGTCGCGCCTTACTTAAACATAGGATTGTTATAGCAAGTGTCCCCTTCATCATTTACCTTAGAGGGATTTTTTTGACAAAATTGGCACTTTCAGCAACTTGTTTTGTTTGTTATTTGGTACATGCTTCTCTCATTCAGTGATTTAATGACAGTATTGTCCTTATTCTTTTGTCTTTGCATAGAAAGGTGAAATGAATCATTGATATTTGTTGTGTTGAGAATTCTGCAGGAAGCTGTGTCCCCAAAAGAAGTACTAGAAACCCCTTTCAGGACACTGCCTTGATCTGAACTGCCTTTCTATCTAACCCCTGTTACTACATGGAACATCATTGCTAAGCTTATAATGCTTGCCTACATATGTGTTTTTTGTTCAATTTAACTTTTCCTTCCAGCTTAAAAACCCCCCCCCCCCCCCCCCGCCCCCCAACAAATGAGCATTGTATTCTTTCGCTTGGTTACAAACTCCCATTTGGACCAGATTGCCACCATAAAAATAGCCTAAAGTACATATTTTGTGTCCAAAATATGAAAATTTGTATTGTCTTGAACCTCTAAATGAGAGCTGGCAATGCATTTGACCATCTGCTGCAGTTAAAAGGCACCCATGACATTATATGCTAGAATATTTCATTGGCGGCTGGTAAATAAATGGGCACCGATCGACAAGGCGCTTTCAAGATTGTACACTTTTATTGGTGTGAAATAACAAGTTATTGGAAGCTTATTGATTTCTACACTTCAAAGTATCTTTGATCTCTCATTTTGACTAATTAGTTTATTGTCTTGGATGAAATTGGATTGTTTTTGCTTTGAAATTGGCATTTTTTGGGATGATTAAAAAAAAAACACACAAAAAAGACATTATCAAAATTGCTTAGAGTGAAATATCTAACAAATTCATTCTTTCCCCACCACACATTAGCCCCACTTGCATGTCTTTTTGGTTTGTTTTGGTATTTTGTTGCAGATATTGAACACAACAGCTTTTAATCTTAAAGGGGCAGTTAAGCTTTAACAGGCCTAATATGGCCTTCTTCGGACTGAAAACACCCGCGTGTGAAAATATGATACAGAATGGCCAAATGGACAGCTAATCCAGCCAAACTTAATATATTGGTGCAATATGGATGGGATGATAATAATATGAAAGAAAAACACATTTCAGTAAAAATAAATTTCTCTAATAGGTTACAATACACTAAATACTTTTGGTGTTCAATGCTATACCCTCTAAAAACAAAATCTTCATTTATTTGAAGACACAATTCTCTGTACGGGCACTTGCCATGACTTTATTTTTGAATATTTCTGTGTTCATGTGGTAGGGAAAACATTGTTGTATACTACAAATTCCCTGTTTTGCTTTTAGGTTGGAGACTACATAAGACTTTGACAGTTGGCGGGAAACCATCATCAACTGGAGAGATGCCGGTAAAAAGATGGCCATAAAACAGTGACCGCTGATTTGCATTGAGTTCTTTCTTACATATTGGATGACCTATGTTTTTTATTGTTTAAATCATTGCGGCTTGGAATGCTCTTTAAGAAAAGGTATGGTTATGGGGGTGTCTACGCGCAAAAGTTTGACTTTATTTTTTGTTAAAGTTATTGCTTTTACATTGAATTTGTGCAGGAAATCTTTTGGTATGTTGTGACCTAAACTAACTTATGATAAAAATGAAATATCATCTGCAAGTGCAAAATATGACTGGCAAAGCAGATTTTTGGTCATTTCTTAGCAAAAGAGAAGAAAATAAGTGCATTAAATGCATGAATTCAGATTATTTGACCTGGAATAGTTGTTTTTCAAGTTGACCCCCCCACCCTTATATAGTGGAATAAGGGCTAAATTGCTTTCCGACTTAAATTCAAACCGCATATTGGTTGACCGTGTCGCGTTAATGTGTTACATGAAGTTAGAATTCAACGCCAGGGACTCCGTGATCGAGTAAGGCAACTAAAACTTTTGCGAAAAGCATGAACATTCAAACAGAGCCCCATTTCACCGACATGGAATGGCAGGCATTTTTACAGTATGGACAGTGCAGCAGATGCTTAACTGAGCCAGCCTTCATATTTAGTACAATCATGAATTGAGCAAGATTTTATCACTTCATATTATTCATAAAAGTACACTTAAAATACATAAATGCTTGTTTTTGTTTCATTTTTTTATCTTTTTCTATTGGGTATTTTGACTTTTTCAGGAAGAGGAATGTCTGCGACTAAGTCAAGGGCCACTGGATAAGGGTTGTTGATGGCAAAACAGGTAATAATATCATTTTGTTATCATGTACACAAGCAAATAAGCATATGTATGATGCTTTAGGTGTGAAAGACTGTCATAATCAGGATTGTGGTCACTCACACCCTTGCCGTCATGTAATTCTCCTCGCAGTTTGTATTGATAGTTCCGCGTCCTGACATGTAAAGCTCGTGCTTTGTTGGCAGCTGAAGTTGGCACTTAACAGGGTTATCCTTGTTCCTGAGCATGTATGCAGTACAGCTGAGTTGATTTGCTACTTGTTACCCTACAATTAGCTTGTTTTTGGTATTGTTTTCTCACAATATGCTTATATTCATGGTTCCGGCTTAAAATGGTGTCGCGCCTTACTTAAACATAGGATTGTTATAGCAAGTGTCCCCTTCATCATTTACCTTAGAGGGATTTTTTTGACAAAATTGGCACTTTCAGCAACTTGTTTTGTTTGTTATTTGGTACATGCTTCTCTCATTCAGTGATTTAATGACAGTATTGTCCTTATTCTTTTGTCTTTGCATAGAAAGGTGAAATGAATCATTGATATTTGTTGTGTTGAGAATTCTGCAGGAAGCTGTGTCCCCAAAAGAAGTACTAGAAACCCCTTTCAGGACACTGCCTTGATCTGAACTGCCTTTCTACCCCTGTTACTACATGGAACATCATTGCTAAGCTTATAATGCTTGCCTACATATGTGTTTTTTGTTCAATTTAACTTTTCCTTCCAGCTTAAACCCCCCCCCCCCCCCCCCCGCCCCCCAACAAATGAGCATTGTATTCTTTCGCTTGGTTACAAACTCCCATTTGGACCAGATTGCCACCATAAAAATAGCCTAAAGTACATATTTTGTGTCCAAAATATGAAAATTTGTATTGTCTTGAACCTCTAAATGAGAGCTGGCAATGCATTTGACCATCTGCTGCAGTTAAAAGGCACCCATGACATTATATGCTAGAATATTTCATTGGCGGCTGGTAAATAAATGGGCACCGATCGACAAGGCGCTTTCAAGATTGTACACTTTTATTGGTGTGAAATAACAAGTTATTGGAAGCTTATTGATTTCTACACTTCAAAGTATCTTTGATCTCTCATTTTGACTAATTAGTTTATTGTCTTGGATGAAATTGGATTGTTTTTGCTTTGAAATTGGCATTTTTGGGATGATTAAAAAAAAACACACAAAAAAGACATTATCAAAATTGCTTAGAGTGAAAATATCTAACAAATTCATTCTTCCCCACCACACATTAGCCCCACTTGCATGTCTTTTTGGTTTGTTTTGGTATTTTGTTGCAGATATTGAACACAACAGCTTTTAATCTTAAAGGGGCAGTTAAGCTTTAACAGGCCTAATATGGCCTTCTTCGGACTGAAAACACCCGCGTGTGAAAATATGATACAGAATGGCCAAATGGACAGCTAATCCAGCCAAACTTAATATATTGGTGCAATATGGATGGGATGATAATAATATGAAAGAAAAACACATTTCAGTAAAAATAAATTTCTCTAATAGGTTACAATACACTAAATACTTTTGGTGTTCAATGCTATACCCTCTAAAAACAAAATCTTCATTTATTTGAAGACACAATTCTCTGTACGGGCACTTGCCATGACTTTATTTTTGAATATTTCTGTGTTCATGTGGTAGGGAAAACATTGTTGTATACTACAAATTCCCTGTTTTGCTTTTAGGTTGGAGACTACATAAGACTTTGACAGTTGGCGGGAAACCATCATCAACTGGAGAGATGCCGGTAAAAAGATGGCCATAAAACAGTGACCGCTGATTCGCATTGAGTTCTTTCTTACATATTGGATGACCTATGTTTTTTATTGTTTAAATCATTGCGGCTTGGAATGCTCTTTAAGAAAAGGTATGGTTATGGGGGTGTCTACGCGCAAAAGTTTGACTTTATTTTTTGTTAAAGTTATTGCTTTTACATTGAATTTGTGCAGGAAATCTTTTGGTATGTTGTGACCTAAACTAACTTATGATAAAAATGAAATATCATCTGCAAGTGCAAAATATGACTGGCAAAGCAGATTTTTGGTCATTTCTTAGCAAAAGAGAAGAAAATAAGTGCATTAAATGCATGAATTCAGATTATTTGACCTGGAATAGTTGTTTTTCAAGTTGACCCCCCACCCTTATATAGTGGAATAAGGGCTAAATTGCTTTCCGACTTAAATTCAACCGCATATTGGTTGACCGTGTCGCGTTAATGTGTTACATGAAGTTAGAATTCAACGCCAGGGACTCCGTGATCGAGTAAGGCAACTAAAACTTTTGCGAAAAGCATGAACATTCAAACAGAGCCCCATTTCACCGACATGGAATGGCAGGCATTTTTACAGTATGGACAGTGCAGCAGATGCTTAACTGAGCCAGCCTTCATATTTAGTACAATCATGAATTGAGCAAGATTTTATCACTTCATATTATTCATAAAAGTACACTTAAAATACATAAATGCTTGTTTTTGTTTCATTTTTTTATCTTTTTCTATTGGGTATTTTGACTTTTTCAGGAAGAGGAATGTCTGCGACTAAGTCAAGGGCCACTGGATAAGGGTTGTTGATGGCAAAACAGGTAATAATATCATTTTGTTATCATGTACACAAGCAAATAAGCATATGTATGATGCTTTAGGTGTGAAAGACTGTCATAATCAGGATTGTGGTCACTCACACCCTTGCCGTCATGTAATTCTCCTCGCAGTTTGTATTGATAGTTCCGCGTCCTGACATGTAAAGCTCGTGCTTTGTTGGCAGCTGAAGTTGGCACTTAACAGGGTTATCCTTGTTCCTGAGCATGTATGCAGTACAGCTGAGTTGATTTGCTACTTGTTACCCTACAATTAGCTTGTTTTTGGTATTGTTTTCTCACAATATGCTTATATTCATGGTTCCGGCTTAAAATGGTGTCGCGCCTTACTTAAACATAGGATTGTTATAGCAAGTGTCCCCTTCATCATTTACCTTAGAGGGATTTTTTTGACAAAATTGGCACTTTCAGCAACTTGTTTTGTTTGTTATTTGGTACATGCTTCTCTCATTCAGTGATTTAATGACAGTATTGTCCTTATTCTTTTGTCTTTGCATAGAAAGGTGACATGAATCATTGATATTTGTTGTGTTGAGAATTCTGCAGGAAGCTGTGTCCCCAAAAGAAGTACTAGAAACCCCTTTCAGGACACTGCCTTGATCTGAACTGCCTTTCTACCCCTGTTACTACATGGAACATCATTGCTAAGCTTATAATGCTTGCCTACATATGTGTTTTTTGTTCAATTTAACTTTTCCTTCCAGCTTAAACCCCCCCCCCCCCCCCCCGCCCCCCAACAAATGAGCATTGTATTCTTTCGCTTGGTTACAAACTCCCATTTGGACCAGATTGCCACCATAAAAATAGCCTAAAGTACATATTTTGTGTCCAAAATATGAAAATTTGTATTGTCTTGAACCTCTAAATGAGAGCTGGCAATGCATTTGACCATCTGCTGCAGTTAAAAGGCACCCATGACATTATATGCTAGAATATTTCATTGGCGGCTGGTAAATAAATGGGCACCGATCGACAAGGCGCTTTCAAGATTGTACACTTTTATTGGTGTGAAATAACAAGTTATTGGAAGCTTATTGATTTCTACACTTCAAAGTATCTTTGATCTCTCATTTTGACTAATTAGTTTATTGTCTTGGATGAAATTGGATTGTTTTTGCTTTGAAATTGGCATTTTTGGGATGATTAAAAAAAAACACACAAAAAAGACATTATCAAAATTGCTTAGAGTGAAAATATCTAACAAATTCATTCTTTCCCCACCACACATTAGCCCCACTTGCATGTCTTTTTGGTTTGTTTTGGTATTTTGTTGCAGATATTGAACACAACAGCTTTTAATCTTAAAGGGGCAGTTAAGCTTTAACAGGCCTAATATGGCCTTCTTCGGACTGAAAACACCCGCGTGTGAAAATATGATACAGAATGGCCAAATGGACAGCTAATCCAGCCAAACTTAATATATTGGTGCAATATGGATGGGATGATAATAATATGAAAGAAAAACACATTTCAGTAAAAATAAATTTCTCTAATAGGTTACAATACACTAAATACTTTTGGTGTTCAATGCTATACCCTCTAAAAACAAAATCTTCATTTATTTGAAGACACAATTCTCTGTACGGGCACTTGCCATGACTTTATTTTTGAATATTTCTGTGTTCATGTGGTAGGGAAAACATTGTTGTATACTACAAATTCCCTGTTTTGCTTTTAGGTTGGAGACTACATAAGACTTTGACAGTTGGCGGGAAACCATCATCAACTGGAGAGATGCCGGTAAAAAGATGGCCATAAAACAGTGACCGCTGATTCGCATTGAGTTCTTTCTTACATATTGGATGACCTATGTTTTTTATTGTTTAAATCATTGCGGCTTGGAATGCTCTTTAAGAAAAGGTATGGTTATGGGGGTGTCTACGCGCAAAAGTTTGACTTTATTTTTTGTTAAAGTTATTGCTTTTACATTGAATTTGTGCAGGAAATCTTTTGGTATGTTGTGACCTAAACTAACTTATGATAAAAATGAAATATCATCTGCAAGTGCAAAATATGACTGGCAAAGCAGATTTTTGGTCATTTCTTAGCAAAAGAGAAGAAAATAAGTGCATTAAATGCATGAATTCAGATTATTTGACCTGGAATAGTTGTTTTTCAAGTTGACCCCCCACCCTTATATAGTGGAATAAGGGCTAAATTGCTTTCCGACTTAAATTCAACCGCATATTGGTTGACCGTGTCGCGTTAATGTGTTACATGAAGTTAGAATTCAACGCCAGGGACTCCGTGATCGAGTAAGGCAACTAAAACTTTTGCGAAAAGCATGAACATTCAAACAGAGCCCCATTTCACCGACATGGAATGGCAGGCATTTTTACAGTATGGACAGTGCAGCAGATGCTTAACTGAGCCAGCCTTCATATTTAGTACAATCATGAATTGAGCAAGATTTTATCACTTCATATTATTCATAAAAGTACACTTAAAATACATAAATGCTTGTTTTTGTTTCATTTTTTTATCTTTTTCTATTGGGTATTTTGACTTTTTCAGGAAGAGGAATGTCTGCGACTAAGTCAAGGGCCACTGGATAAGGGTTGTTGATGGCAAAACAGGTAATAATATCATTTTGTTATCATGTACACAAGCAAATAAGCATATGTATGATGCTTTAGGTGTGAAAGACTGTCATAATCAGGATTGTGGTCACTCACACCCTTGCCGTCATGTAATTCTCCTCGCAGTTTGTATTGATAGTTCCGCGTCCTGACATGTAAAGCTCGTGCTTTGTTGGCAGCTGAAGTTGGCACTTAACAGGGTTATCCTTGTTCCTGAGCATGTATGCAGTACAGCTGAGTTGATTTGCTACTTGTTACCCTACAATTAGCTTGTTTTTGGTATTGTTTTCTCACAATATGCTTATATTCATGGTTCCGGCTTAAAATGGTGTCGCGCCTTACTTAAACATAGGATTGTTATAGCAAGTGTCCCCTTCATCATTTACCTTAGAGGGATTTTTTTGACAAAATTGGCACTTTCAGCAACTTGTTTTGTTTGTTATTTGGTACATGCTTCTCTCATTCAGTGATTTAATGACAGTATTGTCCTTATTCTTTTGTCTTTGCATAGAAAGGTGAAATGAATCATTGATATTTGTTGTGTTGAGAATTCTGCAGGAAGCTGTGTCCCCAAAAGAAGTACTAGAAACCCCTTTCAGGACACTGCCTTGATCTGAACTGCCTTTCTACCCCTGTTACTACATGGAACATCATTGCTAAGCTTATAATGCTTGCCTACATATGTGTTTTTTGTTCAATTTAACTTTTCCTTCCAGCTTAAACCCCCCCCCCCCCCCCCCCCGCCCCCCAACAAATGAGCATTGTATTCTTTCGCTTGGTTACAAACTCCCATTTGGACCAGATTGCCACCATAAAAATAGCCTAAAGTACATATTTTGTGTCCAAAATATGAAAATTTGTATTGTCTTGAACCTCTAAATGAGAGCTGGCAATGCATTTGACCATCTGCTGCAGTTAAAAGGCACCCATGACATTATATGCTAGAATATTTCATTGGCGGCTGGTAAATAAATGGGCACCGATCGACAAGGCGCTTTCAAGATTGTACACTTTTATTGGTGTGAAATAACAAGTTATTGGAAGCTTATTGATTTCTACACTTCAAAGTATCTTTGATCTCTCATTTTGACTAATTAGTTTATTGTCTTGGATGAAATTGGATTGTTTTTGCTTTGAAATTGGCATTTTTGGGATGATTAAAAAAAAACACACAAAAAAGACATTATCAAAATTGCTTAGAGTGAAAATATCTAACAAATTCATTCTTTCCCCACCACACATTAGCCCCACTTGCATGTCTTTTTGGTTTGTTTTGGTATTTTGTTGCAGATATTGAACACAACAGCTTTTAATCTTAAAGGGGCAGTTAAGCTTTAACAGGCCTAATATGGCCTTCTTCGGACTGAAAACACCCGCGTGTGAAAATATGATACAGAATGGCCAAATGGACAGCTAATCCAGCCAAACTTAATATATTGGTGCAATATGGATGGGATGATAATAATATGAAAGAAAAACACATTTCAGTAAAAATAAATTTCTCTAATAGGTTACAATACACTAAATACTTTTGGTGTTCAATGCTATACCCTCTAAAAACAAAATCTTCATTTATTTGAAGACACAATTCTCTGTACGGGCACTTGCCATGACTTTATTTTTGAATATTTCTGTGTTCATGTGGTAGGGAAAACATTGTTGTATACTACAAATTCCCTGTTTTGCTTTTAGGTTGGAGACTACATAAGACTTTGACAGTTGGCGGGAAACCATCATCAACTGGAGAGATGCCGGTAAAAAGATGGCCATAAAACAGTGACCGCTGATTCGCATTGAGTTCTTTCTTACATATTGGATGACCTATGTTTTTTATTGTTTAAATCATTGCGGCTTGGAATGCTCTTTAAGAAAAGGTATGGTTATGGGGGTGTCTACGCGCAAAAGTTTGACTTTATTTTTTGTTAAAGTTATTGCTTTTACATTGAATTTGTGCAGGAAATCTTTTGGTATGTTGTGACCTAAACTAACTTATGATAAAAATGAAATATCATCTGCAAGTGCAAAATATGACTGGCAAAGCAGATTTTTGGTCATTTCTTAGCAAAAGAGAAGAAAATAAGTGCATTAAATGCATGAATTCAGATTATTTGACCTGGAATAGTTGTTTTTCAAGTTGACCCCCCACCCTTATATAGTGGAATAAGGGCTAAATTGCTTTCCGACTTAAATTCAACCGCATATTGGTTGACCGTGTCGCGTTAATGTGTTACATGAAGTTAGAATTCAACGCCAGGGACTCCGTGATCGAGTAAGGCAACTAAAACTTTTGCGAAAAGCATGAACATTCAAACAGAGCCCCATTTCACCGACATGGAATGGCAGGCATTTTTACAGTATGGACAGTGCAGCAGATGCTTAACTGAGCCAGCCTTCATATTTAGTACAATCATGAATTGAGCAAGATTTTATCACTTCATATTATTCATAAAAGTACACTTAAAATACATAAATGCTTGTTTTTGTTTCATTTTTTTATCTTTTTCTATTGGGTATTTTGACTTTTTCAGGAAGAGGAATGTCTGCGACTAAGTCAAGGGCCACTGGATAAGGGTTGTTGATGGCAAAACAGGTAATAATATCATTTTGTTATCATGTACACAAGCAAATAAGCATATGTATGATGCTTTAGGTGTGAAAGACTGTCATAATCAGGATTGTGGTCACTCACACCCTTGCCGTCATGTAATTCTCCTCGCAGTTTGTATTGATAGTTCCGCGTCCTGACATGTAAAGCTCGTGCTTTGTTGGCAGCTGAAGTTGGCACTTAACAGGGTTATCCTTGTTCCTGAGCATGTATGCAGTACAGCTGAGTTGATTTGCTACTTGTTACCCTACAATTAGCTTGTTTTTGGTATTGTTTTCTCACAATATGCTTATATTCATGGTTCCGGCTTAAAATGGTGTCGCGCCTTACTTAAACATAGGATTGTTATAGCAAGTGTCCCCTTCATCATTTACCTTAGAGGGATTTTTTTGACAAAATTGGCACTTTCAGCAACTTGTTTTGTTTGTTATTTGGTACATGCTTCTCTCATTCAGTGATTTAATGACAGTATTGTCCTTATTCTTTTGTCTTTGCATAGAAAGGTGAAATGAATCATTGATATTTGTTGTGTTGAGAATTCTGCAGGAAGCTGTGTCCCCAAAAGAAGTACTAGAAACCCCTTTCAGGACACTGCCTTGATCTGAACTGCCTTTCTACCCCTGTTACTACATGGAACATCATTGCTAAGCTTATAATGCTTGCCTACATATGTGTTTTTTGTTCAATTTAACTTTTCCTTCCAGCTTAAACCCCCCCCCCCCCCCCCCCGCCCCCCAACAAATGAGCATTGTATTCTTTCGCTTGGTTACAAACTCCCATTTGGACCAGATTGCCACCATAAAAATAGCCTAAAGTACATATTTTGTGTCCAAAATATGAAAATTTGTATTGTCTTGAACCTCTAAATGAGAGCTGGCAATGCATTTGACCATCTGCTGCAGTTAAAAGGCACCCATGACATTATATGCTAGAATATTTCATTGGCGGCTGGTAAATAAATGGGCACCGATCGACAAGGCGCTTTCAAGATTGTACACTTTTATTGGTGTGAAATAACAAGTTATTGGAAGCTTATTGATTTCTACACTTCAAAGTATCTTTGATCTCTCATTTTGACTAATTAGTTTATTGTCTTGGATGAAATTGGATTGTTTTTGCTTTGAAATTGGCATTTTTGGGATGATTAAAAAAAAACACACAAAAAAGACATTATCAAAATTGCTTAGAGTGAAAATATCTAACAAATTCATTCTTTCCCCACCACACATTAGCCCCACTTGCATGTCTTTTTGGTTTGTTTTGGTATTTTGTTGCAGATATTGAACACAACAGCTTTTAATCTTAAAGGGGCAGTTAAGCTTTAACAGGCCTAATATGGCCTTCTTCGGACTGAAAACACCCGCGTGTGAAAATATGATACAGAATGGCCAAATGGACAGCTAATCCAGCCAAACTTAATATATTGGTGCAATATGGATGGGATGATAATAATATGAAAGAAAAACACATTTCAGTAAAAATAAATTTCTCTAATAGGTTACAATACACTAAATACTTTTGGTGTTCAATGCTATACCCTCTAAAAACAAAATCTTCATTTATTTGAAGACACAATTCTCTGTACGGGCACTTGCCATGACTTTATTTTTGAATATTTCTGTGTTCATGTGGTAGGGAAAACATTGTTGTATACTACAAATTCCCTGTTTTGCTTTTAGGTTGGAGACTACATAAGACTTTGACAGTTGGCGGGAAACCATCATCAACTGGAGAGATGCCGGTAAAAAGATGGCCATAAAACAGTGACCGCTGATTCGCATTGAGTTCTTTCTTACATATTGGATGACCTATGTTTTTTATTGTTTAAATCATTGCGGCTTGGAATGCTCTTTAAGAAAAGGTATGGTTATGGGGGTGTCTACGCGCAAAAGTTTGACTTTATTTTTTGTTAAAGTTATTGCTTTTACATTGAATTTGTGCAGGAAATCTTTTGGTATGTTGTGACCTAAACTAACTTATGATAAAAATGAAATATCATCTGCAAGTGCAAAATATGACTGGCAAAGCAGATTTTTGGTCATTTCTTAGCAAAAGAGAAGAAAATAAGTGCATTAAATGCATGAATTCAGATTATTTGACCTGGAATAGTTGTTTTTCAAGTTGACCCCCCACCCTTATATAGTGGAATAAGGGCTAAATTGCTTTCCGACTTAAATTCAACCGCATATTGGTTGACCGTGTCGCGTTAATGTGTTACATGAAGTTAGAATTCAACGCCAGGGACTCCGTGATCGAGTAAGGCAACTAAAACTTTTGCGAAAAGCATGAACATTCAAACAGAGCCCCATTTCACCGACATGGAATGGCAGGCATTTTTACAGTATGGACAGTGCAGCAGATGCTTAACTGAGCCAGCCTTCATATTTAGTACAATCATGAATTGAGCAAGATTTTATCACTTCATATTATTCATAAAAGTACACTTAAAATACATAAATGCTTGTTTTTGTTTCATTTTTTTATCTTTTTCTATTGGGTATTTTGACTTTTTCAGGAAGAGGAATGTCTGCGACTAAGTCAAGGGCCACTGGATAAGGGTTGTTGATGGCAAAACAGGTAATAATATCATTTTGTTATCATGTACACAAGCAAATAAGCATATGTATGATGCTTTAGGTGTGAAAGACTGTCATAATCAGGATTGTGGTCACTCACACCCTTGCCGTCATGTAATTCTCCTCGCAGTTTGTATTGATAGTTCCGCGTCCTGACATGTAAAGCTCGTGCTTTGTTGGCAGCTGAAGTTGGCACTTAACAGGGTTATCCTTGTTCCTGAGCATGTATGCAGTACAGCTGAGTTGATTTGCTACTTGTTACCCTACAATTAGCTTGTTTTTGGTATTGTTTTCTCACAATATGCTTATATTCATGGTTCCGGCTTAAAATGGTGTCGCGCCTTACTTAAACATAGGATTGTTATAGCAAGTGTCCCCTTCATCATTTACCTTAGAGGGATTTTTTTGACAAAATTGGCACTTTCAGCAACTTGTTTTGTTTGTTATTTGGTACATGCTTCTCTCATTCAGTGATTTAATGACAGTATTGTCCTTATTCTTTTGTCTTTGCATAGAAAGGTGAAATGAATCATTGATATTTGTTGTGTTGAGAATTCTGCAGGAAGCTGTGTCCCCAAAAGAAGTACTAGAAACCCCTTTCAGGACACTGCCTTGATCTGAACTGCCTTTCTACCCCTGTTACTACATGGAACATCATTGCTAAGCTTATAATGCTTGCCTACATATGTGTTTTTTGTTCAATTTAACTTTTCCTTCCAGCTTAAACCCCCCCCCCCCCCCCCCCCGCCCCCCAACAAATGAGCATTGTATTCTTTCGCTTGGTTACAAACTCCCATTTGGACCAGATTGCCACCATAAAAATAGCCTAAAGTACATATTTTGTGTCCAAAATATGAAAATTTGTATTGTCTTGAACCTCTAAATGAGAGCTGGCAATGCATTTGACCATCTGCTGCAGTTAAAAGGCACCCATGACATTATATGCTAGAATATTTCATTGGCGGCTGGTAAATAAATGGGCACCGATCGACAAGGCGCTTTCAAGATTGTACACTTTTATTGGTGTGAAATAACAAGTTATTGGAAGCTTATTGATTTCTACACTTCAAAGTATCTTTGATCTCTCATTTTGACTAATTAGTTTATTGTCTTGGATGAAATTGGATTGTTTTTGCTTTGAAATTGGCATTTTTGGGATGATTAAAAAAAAACACACAAAAAAGACATTATCAAAATTGCTTAGAGTGAAAATATCTAACAAATTCATTCTTTCCCCACCACACATTAGCCCCACTTGCATGTCTTTTTGGTTTGTTTTGGTATTTTGTTGCAGATATTGAACACAACAGCTTTTAATCTTAAAGGGGCAGTTAAGCTTTAACAGGCCTAATATGGCCTTCTTCGGACTGAAAACACCCGCGTGTGAAAATATGATACAGAATGGCCAAATGGACAGCTAATCCAGCCAAACTTAATATATTGGTGCAATATGGATGGGATGATAATAATATGAAAGAAAAACACATTTCAGTAAAAATAAATTTCTCTAATAGGTTACAATACACTAAATACTTTTGGTGTTCAATGCTATACCCTCTAAAAACAAAATCTTCATTTATTTGAAGACACAATTCTCTGTACGGGCACTTGCCATGACTTTATTTTTGAATATTTCTGTGTTCATGTGGTAGGGAAAACATTGTTGTATACTACAAATTCCCTGTTTTGCTTTTAGGTTGGAGACTACATAAGACTTTGACAGTTGGCGGGAAACCATCATCAACTGGAGAGATGCCGGTAAAAAGATGGCCATAAAACAGTGACCGCTGATTTGCATTGAGTTCTTTCTTACATATTGGATGACCTATGTTTTTTATTGTTTAAATCATTGCGGCTTGGAATGCTCTTTAAGAAAAGGTATGGTTATGGGGGTGTCTACGCGCAAAAGTTTGACTTTATTTTTTGTTAAAGTTATTGCTTTTACATTGAATTTGTGCAGGAAATCTTTTGGTATGTTGTGACCTAAACTAACTTATGATAAAAATGAAATATCATCTGCAAGTGCAAAATATGACTGGCAAAGCAGATTTTTGGTCATTTCTTAGCAAAAGAGAAGAAAATAAGTGCATTAAATGCATGAATTCAGATTATTTGACCTGGAATAGTTGTTTTTCAAGTTGACCCCCCACCCTTATATAGTGGAATAAGGGCTAAATTGCTTTCCGACTTAAATTCAACCGCATATTGGTTGACCGTGTCGCGTTAATGTGTTACATGAAGTTAGAATTCAACGCCAGGGACTCCGTGATCGAGTAAGGCAACTAAAACTTTTGCGAAAAGCATGAACATTCAAACAGAGCCCCATTTCACCGACATGGAATGGCAGGCATTTTTACAGTATGGACAGTGCAGCAGATGCTTAACTGAGCCAGCCTTCATATTTAGTACAATCATGAATTGAGCAAGATTTTATCACTTCATATTATTCATAAAAGTACACTTAAAATACATAAATGCTTGTTTTTGTTTCATTTTTTTATCTTTTTCTATTGGGTATTTTGACTTTTTCAGGAAGAGGAATGTCTGCGACTAAGTCAAGGGCCACTGGATAAGGGTTGTTGATGGCAAAACAGGTAATAATATCATTTTGTTATCATGTACACAAGCAAATAAGCATATGTATGATGCTTTAGGTGTGAAAGACTGTCATAATCAGGATTGTGGTCACTCACACCCTTGCCGTCATGTAATTCTCCTCGCAGTTTGTATTGATAGTTCCGCGTCCTGACATGTAAAGCTCGTGCTTTGTTGGCAGCTGAAGTTGGCACTTAACAGGGTTATCCTTGTTCCTGAGCATGTATGCAGTACAGCTGAGTTGATTTGCTACTTGTTACCCTACAATTAGCTTGTTTTTGGTATTGTTTTCTCACAATATGCTTATATTCATGGTTCCGGCTTAAAATGGTGTCGCGCCTTACTTAAACATAGGATTGTTATAGCAAGTGTCCCCTTCATCATTTACCTTAGAGGGATTTTTTTTGACAAAATTGGCACTTTCAGCAACTTGTTTTGTTTGTTATTTGGTACATGCTTCTCTCATTCAGTGATTTAATGACAGTATTGTCCTTATTCTTTTGTCTTTGCATAGAAAGGTGAAATGAATCATTGATATTTGTTGTGTTGAGAATTCTGCAGGAAGCTGTGTCCCCAAAAGAAGTACTAGAAACCCCTTTCAGGACACTGCCTTGATCTGAACTGCCTTTCTACCCCTGTTACTACATGGAACATCATTGCTAAGCTTATAATGCTTGCCTACATATGTGTTTTTTGTTCAATTTAACTTTTCCTTCCAGCTTAAACCCCCCCCCCCCCCCCCCCCCGCCCCCCAACAAATGAGCATTGTATTCTTTCGCTTGGTTACAAACTCCCATTTGGACCAGATTGCCACCATAAAAATAGCCTAAAGTACATATTTTGTGTCCAAAATATGAAAATTTGTATTGTCTTGAACCTCTAAATGAGAGCTGGCAATGCATTTGACCATCTGCTGCAGTTAAAAGGCACCCATGACATTATATGCTAGAATATTTCATTGGCGGCTGGTAAATAAATGGGCACCGATCGACAAGGCGCTTTCAAGATTGTACACTTTTATTGGTGTGAAATAACAAGTTATTGGAAGCTTATTGATTTCTACACTTCAAAGTATCTTTGATCTCTCATTTTGACTAATTAGTTTATTGTCTTGGATGAAATTGGATTGTTTTTGCTTTGAAATTGGCATTTTTGGGATGATTAAAAAAAAACACACAAAAAAGACATTATCAAAATTGCTTAGAGTGAAAATATCTAACAAATTCATTCTTTCCCCACCACACATTAGCCCCACTTGCATGTCTTTTTGGTTTGTTTTGGTATTTTGTTGCAGATATTGAACACAACAGCTTTTAATCTTAAAGGGGCAGTTAAGCTTTAACAGGCCTAATATGGCCTTCTTCGGACTGAAAACACCCGCGTGTGAAAATATGATACAGAATGGCCAAATGGACAGCTAATCCAGCCAAACTTAATATATTGGTGCAATATGGATGGGATGATAATAATATGAAAGAAAAACACATTTCAGTAAAAATAAATTTCTCTAATAGGTTACAATACACTAAATACTTTTGGTGTTCAATGCTATACCCTCTAAAAACAAAATCTTCATTTATTTGAAGACACAATTCTCTGTACGGGCACTTGCCATGACTTTATTTTTGAATATTTCTGTGTTCATGTGGTAGGGAAAACATTGTTGTATACTACAAATTCCCTGTTTTGCTTTTAGGTTGGAGACTACATAAGACTTTGACAGTTGGCGGGAAACCATCATCAACTGGAGAGATGCCGGTAAAAAGATGGCCATAAAACAGTGACCGCTGATTTGCATTGAGTTCTTTCTTACATATTGGATGACCTATGTTTTTTATTGTTTAAATCATTGCGGCTTGGAATGCTCTTTAAGAAAAGGTATGGTTATGGGGGTGTCTACGCGCAAAAGTTTGACTTTATTTTTTGTTAAAGTTATTGCTTTTACATTGAATTTGTGCAGGAAATCTTTTGGTATGTTGTGACCTAAACTAACTTATGATAAAAATGAAATATCATCTGCAAGTGCAAAATATGACTGGCAAAGCAGATTTTTGGTCATTTCTTAGCAAAAGAGAAGAAAATAAGTGCATTAAATGCATGAATTCAGATTATTTGACCTGGAATAGTTGTTTTTCAAGTTGACCCCCCACCCTTATATAGTGGAATAAGGGCTAAATTGCTTTCCGACTTAAATTCAACCGCATATTGGTTGACCGTGTCGCGTTAATGTGTTACATGAAGTTAGAATTCAACGCCAGGGACTCCGTGATCGAGTAAGGCAACTAAAACTTTTGCGAAAAGCATGAACATTCAAACAGAGCCCCATTTCACCGACATGGAATGGCAGGCATTTTTACAGTATGGACAGTGCAGCAGATGCTTAACTGAGCCAGCCTTCATATTTAGTACAATCATGAATTGAGCAAGATTTTATCACTTCATATTATTCATAAAAGTACACTTAAAATACATAAATGCTTGTTTTTGTTTCATTTTTTTATCTTTTTCTATTGGGTATTTTGACTTTTTCAGGAAGAGGAATGTCTGCGACTAAGTCAAGGGCCACTGGATAAGGGTTGTTGATGGCAAAACAGGTAATAATATCATTTTGTTATCATGTACACAAGCAAATAAGCATATGTATGATGCTTTAGGTGTGAAAGACTGTCATAATCAGGATTGTGGTCACTCACACCCTTGCCGTCATGTAATTCTCCTCGCAGTTTGTATTGATAGTTCCGCGTCCTGACATGTAAAGCTCGTGCTTTGTTGGCAGCTGAAGTTGGCACTTAACAGGGTTATCCTTGTTCCTGAGCATGTATGCAGTACAGCTGAGTTGATTTGCTACTTGTTACCCTACAATTAGCTTGTTTTTGGTATTGTTTTCTCACAATATGCTTATATTCATGGTTCCGGCTTAAAATGGTGTCGCGCCTTACTTAAACATAGGATTGTTATAGCAAGTGTCCCCTTCATCATTTACCTTAGAGGGATTTTTTTGACAAAATTGGCACTTTCAGCAACTTGTTTTGTTTGTTATTTGGTACATGCTTCTCTCATTCAGTGATTTAATGACAGTATTGTCCTTATTCTTTTGTCTTTGCATAGAAAGGTGAAATGAATCATTGATATTTGTTGTGTTGAGAATTCTGCAGGAAGCTGTGTCCCCAAAAGAAGTACTAGAAACCCCTTTCAGGACACTGCCTTGATCTGAACTGCCTTTCTACCCCTGTTACTACATGGAACATCATTGCTAAGCTTATAATGCTTGCCTACATATGTGTTTTTTGTTCAATTTAACTTTTCCTTCCAGCTTAAACCCCCCCCCCCCCCCCCCCGCCCCCCAACAAATGAGCATTGTATTCTTTCGCTTGGTTACAAACTCCCATTTGGACCAGATTGCCACCATAAAAATAGCCTAAAGTACATATTTTGTGTCCAAAATATGAAAATTTGTATTGTCTTGAACCTCTAAATGAGAGCTGGCAATGCATTTGACCATCTGCTGCAGTTAAAAGGCACCCATGACATTATATGCTAGAATATTTCATTGGCGGCTGGTAAATAAATGGGCACCGATCGACAAGGCGCTTTCAAGATTGTACACTTTTATTGGTGTGAAATAACAAGTTATTGGAAGCTTATTGATTTCTACACTTCAAAGTATCTTTGATCTCTCATTTTGACTAATTAGTTTATTGTCTTGGATGAAATTGGATTGTTTTTGCTTTGAAATTGGCATTTTTGGGATGATTAAAAAAAAACACACAAAAAAGACATTATCAAAATTGCTTAGAGTGAAAATATCTAACAAATTCATTCTTTCCCCACCACACATTAGCCCCACTTGCATGTCTTTTTGGTTTGTTTTGGTATTTTGTTGCAGATATTGAACACAACAGCTTTTAATCTTAAAGGGGCAGTTAAGCTTTAACAGGCCTAATATGGCCTTCTTCGGACTGAAAACACCCGCGTGTGAAAATATGATACAGAATGGCCAAATGGACAGCTAATCCAGCCAAACTTAATATATTGGTGCAATATGGATGGGATGATAATAATATGAAAGAAAAACACATTTCAGTAAAAATAAATTTCTCTAATAGGTTACAATACACTAAATACTTTTGGTGTTCAATGCTATACCCTCTAAAAACAAAATCTTCATTTATTTGAAGACACAATTCTCTGTACGGGCACTTGCCATGACTTTATTTTTGAATATTTCTGTGTTCATGTGGTAGGGAAAACATTGTTGTATACTACAAATTCCCTGTTTTGCTTTTAGGTTGGAGACTACATAAGACTTTGACAGTTGGCGGGAAACCATCATCAACTGGAGAGATGCCGGTAAAAAGATGGCCATAAAACAGTGACCGCTGATTTGCATTGAGTTCTTTCTTACATATTGGATGACCTATGTTTTTTATTGTTTAAATCATTGCGGCTTGGAATGCTCTTTAAGAAAAGGTATGGTTATGGGGGTGTCTACGCGCAAAAGTTTGACTTTATTTTTTGTTAAAGTTATTGCTTTTACATTGAATTTGTGCAGGAAATCTTTTGGTATGTTGTGACCTAAACTAACTTATGATAAAAATGAAATATCATCTGCAAGTGCAAAATATGACTGGCAAAGCAGATTTTTGGTCATTTCTTAGCAAAAGAGAAGAAAATAAGTGCATTAAATGCATGAATTCAGATTATTTGACCTGGAATAGTTGTTTTTCAAGTTGACCCCCCACCCTTATATAGTGGAATAAGGGCTAAATTGCTTTCCGACTTAAATTCAACCGCATATTGGTTGACCGTGTCGCGTTAATGTGTTACATGAAGTTAGAATTCAACGCCAGGGACTCCGTGATCGAGTAAGGCAACTAAAACTTTTGCGAAAAGCATGAACATTCAAACAGAGCCCCATTTCACCGACATGGAATGGCAGGCATTTTTACAGTATGGACAGTGCAGCAGATGCTTAACTGAGCCAGCCTTCATATTTAGTACAATCATGAATTGAGCAAGATTTTATCACTTCATATTATTCATAAAAGTACACTTAAAATACATAAATGCTTGTTTTTGTTTCATTTTTTTATCTTTTTCTATTGGGTATTTTGACTTTTTCAGGAAGAGGAATGTCTGCGACTAAGTCAAGGGCCACTGGATAAGGGTTGTTGATGGCAAAACAGGTAATAATATCATTTTGTTATCATGTACACAAGCAAATAAGCATATGTATGATGCTTTAGGTGTGAAAGACTGTCATAATCAGGATTGTGGTCACTCACACCCTTGCCGTCATGTAATTCTCCTCGCAGTTTGTATTGATAGTTCCGCGTCCTGACATGTAAAGCTCGTGCTTTGTTGGCAGCTGAAGTTGGCACTTAACAGGGTTATCCTTGTTCCTGAGCATGTATGCAGTACAGCTGAGTTGATTTGCTACTTGTTACCCTACAATTAGCTTGTTTTTGGTATTGTTTTCTCACAATATGCTTATATTCATGGTTCCGGCTTAAAATGGTGTCGCGCCTTACTTAAACATAGGATTGTTATAGCAAGTGTCCCCTTCATCATTTACCTTAGAGGGATTTTTTTGACAAAATTGGCACTTTCAGCAACTTGTTTTGTTTGTTATTTGGTACATGCTTCTCTCATTCAGTGATTTAATGACAGTATTGTCCTTATTCTTTTGTCTTTGCATAGAAAGGTGAAATGAATCATTGATATTTGTTGTGTTGAGAATTCTGCAGGAAGCTGTGTCCCCAAAAGAAGTACTAGAAACCCCTTTCAGGACACTGCCTTGATCTGAACTGCCTTTCTACCCCTGTTACTACATGGAACATCATTGCTAAGCTTATAATGCTTGCCTACATATGTGTTTTTTGTTCAATTTAACTTTTCCTTCCAGCTTAAACCCCCCCCCCCCCCCCCCCGCCCCCCAACAAATGAGCATTGTATTCTTTCGCTTGGTTACAAACTCCCATTTGGACCAGATTGCCACCATAAAAATAGCCTAAAGTACATATTTTGTGTCCAAAATATGAAAATTTGTATTGTCTTGAACCTCTAAATGAGAGCTGGCAATGCATTTGACCATCTGCTGCAGTTAAAAGGCACCCATGACATTATATGCTAGAATATTTCATTGGCGGCTGGTAAATAAATGGGCACCGATCGACAAGGCGCTTTCAAGATTGTACACTTTTATTGGTGTGAAATAACAAGTTATTGGAAGCTTATTGATTTCTACACTTCAAAGTATCTTTGATCTCTCATTTTGACTAATTAGTTTATTGTCTTGGATGAAATTGGATTGTTTTTGCTTTGAAATTGGCATTTTTGGGATGATTAAAAAAAAACACACAAAAAAGACATTATCAAAATTGCTTAGAGTGAAAATATCTAACAAATTCATTCTTTCCCCACCACACATTAGCCCCACTTGCATGTCTTTTTGGTTTGTTTTGGTATTTTGTTGCAGATATTGAACACAACAGCTTTTAATCTTAAAGGGGCAGTTAAGCTTTAACAGGCCTAATATGGCCTTCTTCGGACTGAAAACACCCGCGTGTGAAAATATGATACAGAATGGCCAAATGGACAGCTAATCCAGCCAAACTTAATATATTGGTGCAATATGGATGGGATGATAATAATATGAAAGAAAAACACATTTCAGTAAAAATAAATTTCTCTAATAGGTTACAATACACTAAATACTTTTGGTGTTCAATGCTATACCCTCTAAAAACAAAATCTTCATTTATTTGAAGACACAATTCTCTGTACGGGCACTTGCCATGACTTTATTTTTGAATATTTCTGTGTTCATGTGGTAGGGAAAACATTGTTGTATACTACAAATTCCCTGTTTTGCTTTTAGGTTGGAGACTACATAAGACTTTGACAGTTGGCGGGAAACCATCATCAACTGGAGAGATGCCGGTAAAAAGATGGCCATAAAACAGTGACCGCTGATTTGCATTGAGTTCTTTCTTACATATTGGATGACCTATGTTTTTTATTGTTTAAATCATTGCGGCTTGGAATGCTCTTTAAGAAAAGGTATGGTTATGGGGGTGTCTACGCGCAAAAGTTTGACTTTATTTTTTGTTAAAGTTATTGCTTTTACATTGAATTTGTGCAGGAAATCTTTTGGTATGTTGTGACCTAAACTAACTTATGATAAAAATGAAATATCATCTGCAAGTGCAAAATATGACTGGCAAAGCAGATTTTTGGTCATTTCTTAGCAAAAGAGAAGAAAATAAGTGCATTAAATGCATGAATTCAGATTATTTGACCTGGAATAGTTGTTTTTCAAGTTGACCCCCCACCCTTATATAGTGGAATAAGGGCTAAATTGCTTTCCGACTTAAATTCAACCGCATATTGGTTGACCGTGTCGCGTTAATGTGTTACATGAAGTTAGAATTCAACGCCAGGGACTCCGTGATCGAGTAAGGCAACTAAAACTTTTGCGAAAAGCATGAACATTCAAACAGAGCCCCATTTCACCGACATGGAATGGCAGGCATTTTTACAGTATGGACAGTGCAGCAGATGCTTAACTGAGCCAGCCTTCATATTTAGTACAATCATGAATTGAGCAAGATTTTATCACTTCATATTATTCATAAAAGTACACTTAAAATACATAAATGCTTGTTTTTGTTTCATTTTTTTATCTTTTTCTATTGGGTATTTTGACTTTTTCAGGAAGAGGAATGTCTGCGACTAAGTCAAGGGCCACTGGATAAGGGTTGTTGATGGCAAAACAGGTAATAATATCATTTTGTTATCATGTACACAAGCAAATAAGCATATGTATGATGCTTTAGGTGTGAAAGACTGTCATAATCAGGATTGTGGTCACTCACACCCTTGCCGTCATGTAATTCTCCTCGCAGTTTGTATTGATAGTTCCGCGTCCTGACATGTAAAGCTCGTGCTTTGTTGGCAGCTGAAGTTGGCACTTAACAGGGTTATCCTTGTTCCTGAGCATGTATGCAGTACAGCTGAGTTGATTTGCTACTTGTTACCCTACAATTAGCTTGTTTTTGGTATTGTTTTCTCACAATATGCTTATATTCATGGTTCCGGCTTAAAATGGTGTCGCGCCTTACTTAAACATAGGATTGTTATAGCAAGTGTCCCCTTCATCATTTACCTTAGAGGGATTTTTTTGACAAAATTGGCACTTTCAGCAACTTGTTTTGTTTGTTATTTGGTACATGCTTCTCTCATTCAGTGATTTAATGACAGTATTGTCCTTATTCTTTTGTCTTTGCATAGAAAGGTGAAATGAATCATTGATATTTGTTGTGTTGAGAATTCTGCAGGAAGCTGTGTCCCCAAAAGAAGTACTAGAAACCCCTTTCAGGACACTGCCTTGATCTGAACTGCCTTTCTACCCCTGTTACTACATGGAACATCATTGCTAAGCTTATAATGCTTGCCTACATATGTGTTTTTTGTTCAATTTAACTTTTCCTTCCAGCTTAAACCCCCCCCCCCCCCCCCCCGCCCCCCAACAAATGAGCATTGTATTCTTTCGCTTGGTTACAAACTCCCATTTGGACCAGATTGCCACCATAAAAATAGCCTAAAGTACATATTTTGTGTCCAAAATATGAAAATTTGTATTGTCTTGAACCTCTAAATGAGAGCTGGCAATGCATTTGACCATCTGCTGCAGTTAAAAGGCACCCATGACATTATATGCTAGAATATTTCATTGGCGGCTGGTAAATAAATGGGCACCGATCGACAAGGCGCTTTCAAGATTTTACACTTTTATTGGTGTGAAATAACAAGTTATTGGAAGCTTATTGATTTCTACACTTCAAAGTATCTTTGATCTCTCATTTTGACTAATTAGTTTATTGTCTTGGATGAAATTGGATTGTTTTTGCTTTGAAATTGGCATTTTTGGGATGATTAAAAAAAAACACACAAAAAAGACATTATCAAAATTGCTTAGAGTGAAAATATCTAACAAATTCATTCTTTCCCCACCACACATTAGCCCCACTTGCATGTCTTTTTGGTTTGTTTTGGTATTTTGTTGCAGATATTGAACACAACAGCTTTTAATCTTAAAGGGGCAGTTAAGCTTTAACAGGCCTAATATGGCCTTCTTCGGACTGAAAACACCCGCGTGTGAAAATATGATACAGAATGGCCAAATGGACAGCTAATCCAGCCAAACTTAATATATTGGTGCAATATGGATGGGATGATAATAATATGAAAGAAAAACACATTTCAGTAAAAATAAATTTCTCTAAACTAACTTATGATAAAAATGAAATATCATCTGCAAGTGCAAAATATGACTGGCAAAGCAGATTTTTGGTCATTTCTTAGCAAAAGAGAAGAAAATAAGTGCATTAAATGCATGAATTCAGATTATTTGACCTGGAATAGTTGTTTTTCAAGTTGACCCCCCACCCTTATATAGTGGAATAAGGGCTAAATTGCTTTCCGACTTAAATTCAACCGCATATTGGTTGACCGTGTCGCGTTAATGTGTTACATGAAGTTAGAATTCAACGCCAGGGACTCCGTGATCGAGTAAGGCAACTAAAACTTTTGCGAAAAGCATGAACATTCAAACAGAGCCCCATTTCACCGACATGGAATGGCAGGCATTTTTACAGTATGGACAGTGCAGCAGATGCTTAACTGAGCCAGCCTTCATATTTAGTACAATCATGAATTGAGCAAGATTTTATCACTTCATATTATTCATAAAAGTACACTTAAAATACATAAATGCTTGTTTTTGTTTCATTTTTTTATCTTTTTCTATTGGGTATTTTGACTTTTTCAGGAAGAGGAATGTCTGCGACTAAGTCAAGGGCCACTGGATAAGGGTTGTTGATGGCAAAACAGGTAATAATATCATTTTGTTATCATGTACACAAGCAAATAAGCATATGTATGATGCTTTAGGTGTGAAAGACTGTCATAATCAGGATTGTGGTCACTCACACCCTTGCCGTCATGTAATTCTCCTCGCAGTTTGTATTGATAGTTCCGCGTCCTGACATGTAAAGCTCGTGCTTTGTTGGCAGCTGAAGTTGGCACTTAACAGGGTTATCCTTGTTCCTGAGCATGTATGCAGTACAGCTGAGTTGATTTGCTACTTGTTACCCTACAATTAGCTTGTTTTTGGTATTGTTTTCTCACAATATGCTTATATTCATGGTTCCGGCTTAAAATGGTGTCGCGCCTTACTTAAACATAGGATTGTTATAGCAAGTGTCCCCTTCATCATTTACCTTAGAGGGATTTTTTTGACAAAATTGGCACTTTCAGCAACTTGTTTTGTTTGTTATTTGGTACATGCTTCTCTCATTCAGTGATTTAATGACAGTATTGTCCTTATTCTTTTGTCTTTGCATAGAAAGGTGACATGAATCATTGATATTTGTTGTGTTGAGAATTCTGCAGGAAGCTGTGTCCCCAAAAGAAGTACTAGAAACCCCTTTCAGGACACTGCCTTGATCTGAACTGCCTTTCTACCCCTGTTACTACATGGAACATCATTGCTAAGCTTATAATGCTTGCCTACATATGTGTTTTTTGTTCAATTTAACTTTTCCTTCCAGCTTAAACCCCCCCCCCCCCCCCCCCGCCCCCCAACAAATGAGCATTGTATTCTTTCGCTTGGTTACAAACTCCCATTTGGACCAGATTGCCACCATAAAAATAGCCTAAAGTACATATTTTGTGTCCAAAATATGAAAATTTGTATTGTCTTGAACCTCTAAATGAGAGCTGGCAATGCATTTGACCATCTGCTGCAGTTAAAAGGCACCCATGACATTATATGCTAGAATATTTCATTGGCGGCTGGTAAATAAATGGGCACCGATCGACAAGGCGCTTTCAAGATTGTACACTTTTATTGGTGTGAAATAACAAGTTATTGGAAGCTTATTGATTTCTACACTTCAAAGTATCTTTGATCTCTCATTTTGACTAATTAGTTTATTGTCTTGGATGAAATTGGATTGTTTTTGCTTTGAAATTGGCATTTTTGGGATGATTAAAAAAAAACACACAAAAAAGACATTATCAAAATTGCTTAGAGTGAAAATATCTAACAAATTCATTCTTTCCCCACCACACATTAGCCCCACTTGCATGTCTTTTTGGTTTGTTTTGGTATTTTGTTGCAGATATTGAACACAACAGCTTTTAATCTTAAAGGGGCAGTTAAGCTTTAACAGGCCTAATATGGCCTTCTTCGGACTGAAAACACCCGCGTGTGAAAATATGATACAGAATGGCCAAATGGACAGCTAATCCAGCCAAACTTAATATATTGGTGCAATATGGATGGGATGATAATAATATGAAAGAAAAACACATTTCAGTAAAAATAAATTTCTCTAATAGGTTACAATACACTAAATACTTTTGGTGTTCAATGCTATACCCTCTAAAAACAAAATCTTCATTTATTTGAAGACACAATTCTCTGTACGGGCACTTGCCATGACTTTATTTTTGAATATTTCTGTGTTCATGTGGTAGGGAAAACATTGTTGTATACTACAAATTCCCTGTTTTGCTTTTAGGTTGGAGACTACATAAGACTTTGACAGTTGGCGGGAAACCATCATCAACTGGAGAGATGCCGGTAAAAAGATGGCCATAAAACAGTGACCGCTGATTTGCATTGAGTTCTTTCTTACATATTGGATGACCTATGTTTTTTATTGTTTAAATCATTGCGGCTTGGAATGCTCTTTAAGAAAAGGTATGGTTATGGGGGTGTCTACGCGCAAAAGTTTGACTTTATTTTTTGTTAAAGTTATTGCTTTTACATTGAATTTGTGCAGGAAATCTTTTGGTATGTTGTGACCTAAACTAACTTATGATAAAAATGAAATATCATCTGCAAGTGCAAAATATGACTGGCAAAGCAGATTTTTGGTCATTTCTTAGCAAAAGAGAAGAAAATAAGTGCATTAAATGCATGAATTCAGATTATTTGACCTGGAATAGTTGTTTTTCAAGTTGACCCCCCACCCTTATATAGTGGAATAAGGGCTAAATTGCTTTCCGACTTAAATTCAACCGCATATTGGTTGACCGTGTCGCGTTAATGTGTTACATGAAGTTAGAATTCAACGCCAGGGACTCCGTGATCGAGTAAGGCAACTAAAACTTTTGCGAAAAGCATGAACATTCAAACAGAGCCCCATTTCACCGACATGGAATGGCAGGCATTTTTACAGTATGGACAGTGCAGCAGATGCTTAACTGAGCCAGCCTTCATATTTAGTACAATCATGAATTGAGCAAGATTTTATCACTTCATATTATTCATAAAAGTACACTTAAAATACATAAATGCTTGTTTTTGTTTCATTTTTTTATCTTTTTCTATTGGGTATTTTGACTTTTTCAGGAAGAGGAATGTCTGCGACTAAGTCAAGGGCCACTGGATAAGGGTTGTTGATGGCAAAACAGGTAATAATATCATTTTGTTATCATGTACACAAGCAAATAAGCATATGTATGATGCTTTAGGTGTGAAAGACTGTCATAATCAGGATTGTGGTCACTCACACCCTTGCCGTCATGTAATTCTCCTCGCAGTTTGTATTGATAGTTCCGCGTCCTGACATGTAAAGCTCGTGCTTTGTTGGCAGCTGAAGTTGGCACTTAACAGGGTTATCCTTGTTCCTGAGCATGTATGCAGTACAGCTGAGTTGATTTGCTACTTGTTACCCTACAATTAGCTTGTTTTTGGTATTGTTTTCTCACAATATGCTTATATTCATGGTTCCGGCTTAAAATGGTGTCGCGCCTTACTTAAACATAGGATTGTTATAGCAAGTGTCCCCTTCATCATTTACCTTAGAGGGATTTTTTTGACAAAATTGGCACTTTCAGCAACTTGTTTTGTTTGTTATTTGGTACATGCTTCTCTCATTCAGTGATTTAATGACAGTATTGTCCTTATTCTTTTGTCTTTGCATAGAAAGGTGAAATGAATCATTGATATTTGTTGTGTTGAGAATTCTGCAGGAAGCTGTGTCCCCAAAAGAAGTACTAGAAACCCCTTTCAGGACACTGCCTTGATCTGAACTGCCTTTCTACCCCTGTTACTACATGGAACATCATTGCTAAGCTTATAATGCTTGCCTACATATGTGTTTTTTGTTCAATTTAACTTTTCCTTCCAGCTTAAACCCCCCCCCCCCCCCCCCCGCCCCCCAACAAATGAGCATTGTATTCTTTCGCTTGGTTACAAACTCCCATTTGGACCAGATTGCCACCATAAAAATAGCCTAAAGTACATATTTTGTGTCCAAAATATGAAAATTTGTATTGTCTTGAACCTCTAAATGAGAGCTGGCAATGCATTTGACCATCTGCTGCAGTTAAAAGGCACCCATGACATTATATGCTAGAATATTTCATTGGCGGCTGGTAAATAAATGGGCACCGATCGACAAGGCGCTTTCAAGATTGTACACTTTTATTGGTGTGAAATAACAAGTTATTGGAAGCTTATTGATTTCTACACTTCAAAGTATCTTTGATCTCTCATTTTGACTAATTAGTTTATTGTCTTGGATGAAATTGGATTGTTTTTGCTTTGAAATTGGCATTTTTGGGATGATTAAAAAAAAACACACAAAAAAGACATTATCAAAATTGCTTAGAGTGAAAATATCTAACAAATTCATTCTTTCCCCACCACACATTAGCCCCACTTGCATGTCTTTTTGGTTTGTTTTGGTATTTTGTTGCAGATATTGAACACAACAGCTTTTAATCTTAAAGGGGCAGTTAAGCTTTAACAGGCCTAATATGGCCTTCTTCGGACTGAAAACACCCGCGTGTGAAAATATGATACAGAATGGCCAAATGGACAGCTAATCCAGCCAAACTTAATATATTGGTGCAATATGGATGGGATGATAATAATATGAAAGAAAAACACATTTCAGTAAAAATAAATTTCTCTAATAGGTTACAATACACTAAATACTTTTGGTGTTCAATGCTATACCCTCTAAAAACAAAATCTTCATTTATTTGAAGACACAATTCTCTGTACGGGCACTTGCCATGACTTTATTTTTGAATATTTCTGTGTTCATGTGGTAGGGAAAACATTGTTGTATACTACAAATTCCCTGTTTTGCTTTTAGGTTGGAGACTACATAAGACTTTGACAGTTGGCGGGAAACCATCATCAACTGGAGAGATGCCGGTAAAAAGATGGCCATAAAACAGTGACCGCTGATTCGCATTGAGTTCTTTCTTACATATTGGATGACCTATGTTTTTTATTGTTTAAATCATTGCGGCTTGGAATGCTCTTTAAGAAAAGGTATGGTTATGGGGGTGTCTACGCGCAAAAGTTTGACTTTATTTTTTGTTAAAGTTATTGCTTTTACATTGAATTTGTGCAGGAAATCTTTTGGTATGTTGTGACCTAAACTAACTTATGATAAAAATGAAATATCATCTGCAAGTGCAAAATATGACTGGCAAAGCAGATTTTTGGTCATTTCTTAGCAAAAGAGAAGAAAATAAGTGCATTAAATGCATGAATTCAGATTATTTGACCTGGAATAGTTGTTTTTCAAGTTGACCCCCCACCCTTATATAGTGGAATAAGGGCTAAATTGCTTTCCGACTTAAATTCAACCGCATATTGGTTGACCGTGTCGCGTTAATGTGTTACATGAAGTTAGAATTCAACGCCAGGGACTCCGTGATCGAGTAAGGCAACTAAAACTTTTGCGAAAAGCATGAACATTCAAACAGAGCCCCATTTCACCGACATGGAATGGCAGGCATTTTTACAGTATGGACAGTGCAGCAGATGCTTAACTGAGCCAGCCTTCATATTTAGTACAATCATGAATTGAGCAAGATTTTATCACTTCATATTATTCATAAAAGTACACTTAAAATACATAAATGCTTGTTTTTGTTTCATTTTTTTATCTTTTTCTATTGGGTATTTTGACTTTTTCAGGAAGAGGAATGTCTGCGACTAAGTCAAGGGCCACTGGATAAGGGTTGTTGATGGCAAAACAGGTAATAATATCATTTTGTTATCATGTACACAAGCAAATAAGCATATGTATGATGCTTTAGGTGTGAAAGACTGTCATAATCAGGATTGTGGTCACTCACACCCTTGCCGTCATGTAATTCTCCTCGCAGTTTGTATTGATAGTTCCGCGTCCTGACATGTAAAGCTCGTGCTTTGTTGGCAGCTGAAGTTGGCACTTAACAGGGTTATCCTTGTTCCTGAGCATGTATGCAGTACAGCTGAGTTGATTTGCTACTTGTTACCCTACAATTAGCTTGTTTTTGGTATTGTTTTCTCACAATATGCTTATATTCATGGTTCCGGCTTAAAATGGTGTCGCGCCTTACTTAAACATAGGATTGTTATAGCAAGTGTCCCCTTCATCATTTACCTTAGAGGGATTTTTTTGACAAAATTGGCACTTTCAGCAACTTGTTTTGTTTGTTATTTGGTACATGCTTCTCTCATTCAGTGATTTAATGACAGTATTGTCCTTATTCTTTTGTCTTTGCATAGAAAGGTGACATGAATCATTGATATTTGTTGTGTTGAGAATTCTGCAGGAAGCTGTGTCCCCAAAAGAAGTACTAGAAACCCCTTTCAGGACACTGCCTTGATCTGAACTGCCTTTCTACCCCTGTTACTACATGGAACATCATTGCTAAGCTTATAATGCTTGCCTACATATGTGTTTTTTGTTCAATTTAACTTTTCCTTCCAGCTTAAACCCCCCCCCCCCCCGCCCCCCAACAAATGAGCATTGTATTCTTTCGCTTGGTTACAAACTCCCATTTGGACCAGATTGCCACCATAAAAATAGCCTAAAGTACATATTTTGTGTCCAAAATATGAAAATTTGTATTGTCTTGAACCTCTAAATGAGAGCTGGCAATGCATTTGACCATCTGCTGCAGTTAAAAGGCACCCATGACATTATATGCTAGAATATTTCATTGGCGGCTGGTAAATAAATGGGCACCGATCGACAAGGCGCTTTCAAGATTTTACACTTTTATTGGTGTGAAATAACAAGTTATTGGAAGCTTATTGATTTCTACACTTCAAAGTATCTTTGATCTCTCATTTTGACTAATTAGTTTATTGTCTTGGATGAAATTGGATTGTTTTTGCTTTGAAATTGGCATTTTTGGGATGATTAAAAAAAAACACACAAAAAAGACATTATCAAAATTGCTTAGAGTGAAAATATCTAACAAATTCATTCTTTCCCCACCACACATTAGCCCCACTTGCATGTCTTTTTGGTTTGTTTTGGTATTTTGTTGCAGATATTGAACACAACAGCTTTTAATCTTAAAGGGGCAGTTAAGCTTTAACAGGCCTAATATGGCCTTCTTCGGACTGAAAACACCCGCGTGTGAAAATATGATACAGAATGGCCAAATGGACAGCTAATCCAGCCAAACTTAATATATTGGTGCAATATGGATGGGATGATAATAATATGAAAGAAAAACACATTTCAGTAAAAATAAATTTCTCTAATAGGTTACAATACACTAAATACTTTTGGTGTTCAATGCTATACCCTCTAAAAACAAAATCTTCATTTATTTGAAGACACAATTCTCTGTACGGGCACTTGCCATGACTTTATTTTTGAATATTTCTGTGTTCATGTGGTAGGGAAAACATTGTTGTATACTACAAATTCCCTGTTTTGCTTTTAGGTTGGAGACTACATAAGACTTTGACAGTTGGCGGGAAACCATCATCAACTGGAGAGATGCCGGTAAAAAGATGGCCATAAAACAGTGACCGCTGATTCGCATTGAGTTCTTTCTTACATATTGGATGACCTATGTTTTTTATTGTTTAAATCATTGCGGCTTGGAATGCTCTTTAAGAAAAGGTATGGTTATGGGGGTGTCTACGCGCAAAAGTTTGACTTTATTTTTTGTTAAAGTTATTGCTTTTACATTGAATTTGTGCAGGAAATCTTTTGGTATGTTGTGACCTAAACTAACTTATGATAAAAATGAAATATCATCTGCAAGTGCAAAATATGACTGGCAAAGCAGATTTTTGGTCATTTCTTAGCAAAAGAGAAGAAAATAAGTGCATTAAATGCATGAATTCAGATTATTTGACCTGGAATAGTTGTTTTTCAAGTTGACCCCCCACCCTTATATAGTGGAATAAGGGCTAAATTGCTTTCCGACTTAAATTCAACCGCATATTGGTTGACCGTGTCGCGTTAATGTGTTACATGAAGTTAGAATTCAACGCCAGGGACTCCGTGATCGAGTAAGGCAACTAAAACTTTTGCGAAAAGCATGAACATTCAAACAGAGCCCCATTTCACCGACATGGAATGGCAGGCATTTTTACAGTATGGACAGTGCAGCAGATGCTTAACTGAGCCAGCCTTCATATTTAGTACAATCATGAATTGAGCAAGATTTTATCACTTCATATTATTCATAAAAGTACACTTAAAATACATAAATGCTTGTTTTTGTTTCATTTTTTTATCTTTTTCTATTGGGTATTTTGACTTTTTCAGGAAGAGGAATGTCTGCGACTAAGTCAAGGGCCACTGGATAAGGGTTGTTGATGGCAAAACAGGTAATAATATCATTTTGTTATCATGTACACAAGCAAATAAGCATATGTATGATGCTTTAGGTGTGAAAGACTGTCATAATCAGGATTGTGGTCACTCACACCCTTGCCGTCATGTAATTCTCCTCGCAGTTTGTATTGATAGTTCCGCGTCCTGACATGTAAAGCTCGTGCTTTGTTGGCAGCTGAAGTTGGCACTTAACAGGGTTATCCTTGTTCCTGAGCATGTATGCAGTACAGCTGAGTTGATTTGCTACTTGTTACCCTACAATTAGCTTGTTTTTGGTATTGTTTTCTCACAATATGCTTATATTCATGGTTCCGGCTTAAAATGGTGTCGCGCCTTACTTAAACATAGGATTGTTATAGCAAGTGTCCCCTTCATCATTTACCTTAGAGGGATTTTTTTTGACAAAATTTGGCACTTTCAGCAACTTGTTTTGTTTGTTATTTGGTACATGCTTCTCTCATTCAGTGATTTAATGACAGTATTGTCCTTATTCTTTTGTCTTTGCATAGAAAGGTGACATGAATCATTGATATTTGTTGTGTTGAGAATTCTGCAGGAAGCTGTGTCCCCAAAAGAAGTACTAGAAACCCCTTTCAGGACACTGCCTTGATCTGAACTGCCTTTCTACCCCTGTTACTACATGGAACATCATTGCTAAGCTTATAATGCTTGCCTACATATGTGTTTTTTGTTCAATTTAACTTTTCCTTCCAGCTTAAATCCCCCCCCCCCCCCCCCCAACAAATGAGCATTGTATTCTTTCGCTTGGTTACAAACTCCCATTTGGACCAGATTGCCACCATAAAAATAGCCTAAAGTACATATTTTGTGTCCAAAATATGAAAATTTGTATTGTCTTGAACCTCTAAATGAGAGCTGGCAATGCATTTTGACCATCTGCTGCAGTTAAAAGGCACCCATGACATTATATGCTAGAATATTTCATTGGCGGCTGGTAAATAAATGGGCACCGATCGACAAGGCGCTTTCAAGATTTTACACTTTTATTGGTGTGAAATAACAAGTTATTGGAAGCTTATTGATTTCTACACTTCAAAGTATCTTTGATCTCTCATTTTGACTAATTAGTTTATTGTCTTGGATGAAATTGGATTGTTTTTGCTTTGAAATTGGCATTTTTGGGATGATTAAAAAAAAACACACAAAAAAGACATTATCAAAATTGCTTAGAGTGAAAATATCTAACAAATTCATTCTTTCCCCACCACACATTAGCCCCACTTGCATGTCTTTTTGGTTTGTTTTGGTATTTTATTGCAGATATTGAACACAACAGCTTTAAATCTTAAAGGGGCAGTTAAGCTTTAACAGGCCTAATATCGCCTTCTTCGGACTGAAAACACCCGCGTGTGAAAATATGATACAGAATGGCCAAATGGACAGCTAATCCAGCCAAACTTAATATATTGGTGCAATATGGATGGGATGATAATAATATGAAAGAAAAACACATTTCAGTAAAAATAAATTTCTCTTATATAAACTAACTTATGATAAAAATGAAATATCATCTGCAAGTGCAAAATATGACTGGGAAAGCAGATTTTTGGTCATTTCTTAGCAAAAGGGAAGAAAATAAGTGCATTAAATGCATGAATTCAGATTATTTGACCTGGAATAGTTGTTTTTCAAGTTGACCCCCCACCCTTATATAGTGGAATAAGGGCTAAATTGCTTTCCGACTTAAATTCAACCGCATATTGGTTGACCGTGTCGCGTTAATGTGTTACATGAAGTTAGAATTCAACGCCAGGGACTCCATGATCGAGTAACGCAACTAAAACTTTTGCGAAAAGCATGAACATTCAAACAGAGCCCCATTTCACCGACATGGAATGGCAGGCATTTTTACAGTATGGACAGTGCAGCAGATGCTTAACTGAGCCAGCCTTCATATTTAGTACAATCATGAATTGAGCAAGATTTTATCACTTCATATTATTCATAAAGTACACTTAAAATACATAAATGCATGTTTTTGTTTCATTTTTTTATCTTTTTCTATTGGGTATTTTGACTTTTTCAGGAAGAGGAATGTCTGCGACTAAGTCAAGGGCCACTGGATAAGGGTTGTTGATGGCAAAACAGGTAATAATATCATTTTGTTATCATGTACACAAGCAAATAAGCATATGTATGATGCTTTAGGTGTGAAAGACTGTCATAATCAGGATTGTGGTCACTCACACCCTTGCCGTCATGTAATTCTCCTCGCAGTTTGTATTGATAGTTCCGCGTCCTGACATGTAAAGCTCGTGCTTTGTTGGCAGCTGAAGTTGGCACTTAACAGGGTTATCCTTGTTCCTGAGCATGTATGCAGTACAGCTGAGTTGATTTGCTACTTGTTACCCTACAATTAGCTTGTTTTTGGTATTGTTTTCTCACAATATGCTTATATTCATGGTTCCGGCTTAAAATGGTGTCGCGCCTTACTTAAACATAGGATTGTTATAGCAAGTGTCCCCTTCATCATTTACCTTAGAGGGATTTTTTTGACAAAATTTGGCACTTTCAGCAACTTGTTTTGTTTTTTATTTGGTACATGCTTCTCTCATTCAGTGATTTAATGACAGTATTGTCCTTATTCTTTTTTCTTTGCATAGAAAGGTGACATGAATCATTGATATTTGTTGTGTTGAGAATTCTGCAGGAAGCTGTGTCCCCAAAAGAAGTACTAGAAACCCCTTTCAGGACACTGCCTTGATCTGAACTGCCTTTCTACCCCTATTACTACATGGAACATCATTGCTAAGCTTATAATGCTTGCCTACATATGTGTTTTTTGTTCAATTTAACTTTTCCTTCCAGCTTAAATCCCCCCCCCCCCCCCCCCCCCCCCAACAAATGAGCATTGTATTCTTTCGCTTGGTTACAAACTCCCATTTGGACCAGATTGCCACCATAAAAATAGCCTAAAGTACATATTTTGTGTCCAAAATATGAAAATTTGTATTGTCTTGAACCTCTAAATGAGAGCTGGCAATGCATTTTGACCATCTGCTGCAGTTAAAAGGCACCCATGACATTATATGCTAGAATATTTCATTGGCGGCTGGTAAATAAATGGGCACCGATCGACAAGGCGCTTTCAAGATTTTACACTTTTATTGGTGTGAAATAACAAGTTATTGGAAGCTTATTGATTTCTACACTTCAAAGTATCTTTGATCTCTCATTTTGACTAATTAGTTTATTGTCTTGGATGAAATTGGATTGTTTTTGCTTTGAAATTGGCATTTTTGGGATGATTAAAAAAACACACAAAAAAGACATTATCAAAATTGCTTAGAGTGAAAATATCTAACAAATTCATTCTTTCCCCACCACACATTAGCCCCACTTGCATGTCTTTTTGGTTTGTTTTGGTATTTTATTGCAGATATTGAACACAACAGCTTTAAATCTTAAAGGGGCAGTTAAGCTTTAACAGGCCTAATATCGCCTTCTTCGGACTGAAAACACCCGCGTGTGAAAATATGATACAGAATGGCCAAATGGACAGCTAATCCAGCCAAACTTAATATATTGGTGCAATATGGATGGGATGATAATAATATGAAAGAAAAACACATTTCAGTAAAAATAAATTTCTCTAAACTAACTTATGATAAAAATGAAATATCATCTGCAAGTGCAAAATATGACTGGGAAAGCAGATTTTTGGTCATTTCTTAGCAAAAGGGAAGAAAATAAGTGCATTAAATGCATGAATTCAGATTATTTGACCTGGAATAGTTGTTTTTCAAGTTGACCCCCCCACCCTTATATAGTGGAATAAGGGCTAAATTGCTTTCCGACTTAAATTCAACCGCATATTGGTTGACCGTGTCGCGTTAATGTGTTACATGAAGTTAGAATTCAACGCCAGGGACTCCATGATCGAGTAACGCAACTAAAACTTTTGCGAAAAGCATGAACATTCAAACAGAGCCCCATTTCACCGACATGGAATGGCAGGCATTTTTACAGTATGGACAGTGCAGCAGATGCTTAACTGAGCCAGCCTTCATATTTAGTACAATCATGAATTGAGCAAGATTTTATCACTTCATATTATTCATAAAAGTACACTTAAAATACATAAATGCATGTTTTTGTTTCATTTTTTTATCTTTTTCTATTGGGTATTTTGACTTTTTCAGGAAGAGGAATGTCTGCGACTAAGTCAAGGGCCACTGGATAAGGGTTGTTGATGGCAAAACAGGTAATAATATCATTTTGTTATCATGTACACAAGCAAATAAGCATATGTATGATGCTTTAGGTGTGAAAGACTGTCATAATCAGGATTGTGGTCACTCACACCCTTGCCGTCATGTAATTCTCCTCGCAGTTTGTATTGATAGTTCCGCGTCCTGACATGTAAAGCTCGTGCTTTGTTGGCAGCTGAAGTTGGCACTTAACAGGGTTATCCTTGTTCCTGAGCATGTATGCAGTACAGCTGAGTTGATTTGCTACTTGTTACCCTACAATTAGCTTGTTTTTGGTATTGTTTTCTCACAATATGCTTATATTCATGGTTCCGGCTTAAAATGGTGTCGCGCCTTACTTAAACATAGGATTGTTATAGCAAGTGTCCCCTTCATCATTTACCTTAGAGGGATTTTTTTGACAAAATTTGGCACTTTCAGCAACTTGTTTTGTTTTTTATTTGGTACATGCTTCTCTCATTCAGTGATTTAATGACAGTATTGTCCTTATTCTTTTTTCTTTGCATAGAAAGGTGACATGAATCATTGATATTTGTTGTGTTGAGAATTCTGCAGGAAGCTGTGTCCCCAAAAGAAGTACTAGAAACCCCTTTCAGGACACTGCCTTGATCTGAACTGCCTTTCTACCCCTATTACTACATGGAACATCATTGCTAAGCTTATAATGCTTGCCTACATATGTGTTTTTTGTTCAATTTAACTTTTCCTTCCAGCTTAAATCCCCCCCCCCCCCCCCCCCCCCCCCCCCCAACAAATGAGCATTGTATTCTTTCGCTTGGTTACAAACTCCCATTTGGACCAGATTGCCACCATAAAAATAGCCTAAAGTACATATTTTGTGTCCAAAATATGAAAATTTGTATTGTCTTGAACCTCTAAATGAGAGCTGGCAATGCATTTTGACCATCTGCTGCAGTTAAAAGGCACCCATGACATTATATGCTAGAATATTTCATTGGCGGCTGGTAAATAAATGGGCACCGATCGACAAGGCGCTTTCAAGATTTTACACTTTTATTGGTGTGAAATAACAAGTTATTGGAAGCTTATTGATTTCTACACTTCAAAGTATCTTTGATCTCTCATTTTGACTAATTAGTTTATTGTCTTGGATGAAATTGGATTGTTTTTGCTTTGAAATTGGCATTTTTGGGATGATTAAAAAAAAACACACAAAAAAGACATTATCAAAATTGCTTAGAGTGAAAATATCTAACAAATTCATTCTTTCCCCACCACACATTAGCCCCACTTGCATGTCTTTTTGGTTTGTTTTGGTATTTTATTGCAGATATTGAACACAACAGCTTTAAATCTTAAAGGGGCAGTTAAGCTTTAACAGGCCTAATATCGCCTTCTTCGGACTGAAAACACCCGCGTGTGAAAATATGATACAGAATGGCCAAATGGACAGCTAATCCAGCCAAACTTAATATATTGGTGCAATATGGATGGGATGATAATAATATGAAAGAAAAACACATTTCAGTAAAAATAAATTTCTCTTATAGGTTACAATACACTAAATACTTTTGGTGTTCAATGCTATACCCTCTAAAAACAAAATCTTCATTTATTTGAAGACACAATTCTCTGTACGGGCACTTGCCATGACTTTATTTTTGAATATTTCTGTGTTCATGTGGTAGGGAAAACATTGTTGTATACTACAAATTCCCTGTTTTGCTTTTAGGTTGGAGACTACATAAGACTTTGACAGTTGGCGGGAAACCATCATCAACTGGAGAGATGCCGGTAAAAAGATGGCCATAAAACAGTGACCGCTGATTCGCATTGAGTTCTTTCTTACATATTGGATGACCTATGTTTTTTATTGTTTAAATCATTGCGGCTTGGAATGCTCTTTAAGAAAAGGTATGGTTATGGGGGTGTCTACGCGCAAAAGTTTGACTTTATTTTTTGTTAAAGTTATTGCTTTTACATTGAATTTGTGCAGGAAATCTTTTGGTATGTTGTGACCATAACCCCAAACCGGAACTCCTGTTTACAGGGTTACATGCAGTCAATTTGATATATAGCACACATTGTTCAGTGAATGCTGCCTAGGATTTGTAAAATAGAATGCAAATGGTTGTTTTTGGTATTAATTTGAAGGTATATTTGTAAGCAATAAGAAAAAAAAGCCATTTTTGTGCTCTACTTTTTCTGTTGATGGTTCCCGGCTTTGAAAGTAGGTCATACTATTTGAGTAAAAATGGTCGCCTCCACATGTGTTAAAACTGGTGTGCCTATTCTAAGGTAAATATTTTGAGTTACAACACATAGAATTTGATGGCATGCATTTTTTCAAAAGATTATGCATTTATCTTTCCAATGATGTATGATGATATAGTGTTGAAACAATTGGTCATGGTAAAAATTTATATCGAACATCAACTATTTTACATGTAATATAGAAGGAAATTAATTGCGCATGCGTAACCTATACATAGATGGTGACGTCACTACGTTATTGAAAGATCGTTTGTTGACACATTGATCAGTATCATCAGAAATGACCGAGTTGGTTCATAATACAATTGTCAGTGGTTCGATCCCAGGTGGGATTAGCTTTTTATTTTACGTTTTGTTTCTTTCTCTAATTTCATTCTTGTTTTATACTGGAGCTCTTTAGTCCTGTTGTTTACATTTATCAAATTAAAGCATTTAATCACAAACTTCAAAACATGCCGAAATATGTGAACAAGTACATGTAAGTTATTAATGATTAAAGGTCGAGTTTGATACTGTATGGTCTTATGTTTGTGATTAAAAATAGTTTTTTATTAATGTCTTTTGGTAAGCTGGTGTGACCTCAGTTAAGATTGCAAACAATTTCTAATGTTTATGCATATTTCTAACAATCTATGTACGGGTACTTGGGTTTTGCCCAATTGCTGTATTTTATGAAATTTGACGTAGACGGTAGGGATTGTTAAAACAAAAAATCTCTGTTAAAAGTGCGGTGACCCCCTTTTTTTATTTTTGTTTTATGATGACGATACGTAGATGAACATATTTGAGCAGTTTCGCAGAATTCTATTAGACAGAAAAAAATTGAATTCCATTTATGTGGTTTTAATAGTAAAAAAATGACGTTTTTTTGGGTGACATAAAAATTATAAAAAAAAATTCTTAAAATTTAACCTGTGTACTCCATTTTATTGGTAGTGTGTGGTTTAATTAAATGGTATATGATGTATAATAGCTTATATAATATCAGAGACGTAGATAACACTACGTCTCTGATAATATCTACATGTTGCCAATTTCATAGGTAATTAATTCTTTTTATCCAATTAGAGATTTTTCAGTTTTATTGAAAAAGTACATGTTATATAATGGTGAATAAAATCAAAACAAGGCCGATGACCCTATGTTTTTATTTCATTTTTCTATAGTTTTTGTATATATACCTTAAATATTAATTTTGGACAAAATCTGTTAGATGGAAAAAAAATCAGCAAAACTGCAGCAACACCCCTTAATAGATTTAAAAACAAACATGTTTAATACGTCAATCTACACATGGAAACGAACAAGTCCCATTTAACAAGCTAAGCTCGATTTTTTCTTTTATCAAAAAGTGCAACCGCGCGTTTGAACGGTTTGAAAAATGTCGGATCAGTGTGGGGACTTCATATTACAAACGCGCGGTTGCACTTTACTGAAAAATACTTAATTGTTTAAAAAGATCATGATACGTATAGAAAACTCTCACGAATGAGCGGGCTCTCCACTTTATCCCATAAAAAATGGTGAAATATTTAAAAAGACATCATTAAAAATGTTAACTGGGTCGCGCTTTATTCTCCCAACACAAATCTTAAAACGTGGTATAGGCACCGTGTCTATGTGAGACACCAGGAACACAAAGTTCAGCATGAGGACGTTTAGCCTAGCAGTCATGTCTTGTGTTGCCGAGCCTTTCTTCTTGTCTAACAGAATTGTCGCTCTCTTACCAGGTCTTCAACAAAGGCCTGGACTCACTGTACAGCTCTTCTGCGTTGTAATTGCAGGCGTCTGTCTTCTTTGCCCTGTTTTTTTTATTTATTGTGGCTGTTCGAGTATAACATGTGGTTCTCCTTGAGCCAATCGGTCATGTCAACCCTATTTTCGTTGAAAGGACAAAGGACGTCTTCTTTTTCATTTTAACGCAAGTTTTCGTAGGTGGTGCTGATGCTTGTAGATCTTCTTGTGAAGCTTGATCGGGACCTCGAGCTTGTTTCTTCTTGTTTCTGCTGTTCGTTATCGCTAGCGGATGGTACTCGTATCGATCTTTTCGGAACTGGATGGTCCACTTTTGTAATTGCGTTTCATGTTGACAGAGATTTTGGCGTTTTAGCTATGTACACGAAATACGAGGTTATATCTTCGAAATCCGATTTCAGAATAATGGAATAACCATTTGTGTTCAAGAGGCACTTCCTCGCCTGAGGCTGCTTTATGTGAGGACATGGGATGTTTCCCAGCACTCCCTCTTAATTAATGTACTTTACCCACTTAAGTTTAGACGCATGTTGAATCATACCTGCAATTTCCGGCTTTTTTATGAAAGATTTCAAAATTAGTTTGTTATTGTGCTGTTTGGGGAAACCGTAATCCGGAGGAAAACCCACCTGACAAACAATCAAACTCACATGCTGCCGGGACCGGGTACTGGACCCGGGTCGCCTTGGTGAGAAGTGCGTGTACCAACCACTGCGCTTACCGGACAGCCGAATTGATGGAGTCACCGAAAATTATCTTATATTATTTTTATATAAAATATTTACGGCCCGCGTTTTGTTCTTATCGCTTACGTGTTTATCCCTTGTCGTTTAGGTCCGAAAATGTCCGTGTAGTAAATGACGTGTAGGTCCGTTTTTATGCGGGGCTATCCGTTTCTCTTCCGTGTCGGTCCGGGACAGTCCGTGTGGGCGCCGTGTTGATTGCCTGTTTGTGCCGGGAGTAAAAGTAACGTTAACATTTTGAACACAATTTGAATCTATCTTTCCATAGAGGCCACATGAAACATGTCAAATACAAGACATGGCTTGTAATTTGAGTGGACATTGAAGTGTGCTCACAATCAAAGTGACAACAAATAAGGATATCCATTGTATGTTTTTTCCTCTTGAAAGGGGTGGGGGGGGTGTCAAGTAAAAGAAGCTTGACGTTGTTTGTGATTTTTTATTATTACTTTTATAAGTAGATTGCATAATTTTGGAATGTATAAATCTATAACATAAACAAACGAATTTATACATGAACAAATTCACTCTGAATGGCTTTCTATATTCAATAATATCGCAAGTAGTTCAGAATAAAGTATGCATACTGTTATACATATCTAACACATTAAAAAAGTGGTTCATTCTTATGTTTAAATTAACACGAGTGTTTGTTCTAGCACTAAAGAGCTTGAAAAAAACCATAACTTGTACACTTAAGATACAAACTTTTAACGAGTTGCTTCCCATGTGTCAACACAAATGTAGGAAAATACAGGCTAAACTGCGCGTGGTGTATTAAAATTATCATTTAACTGATATTTATCATTAATAACTCTTAAAGATGTCTATTTTACTTAACGAGAATAAAACATTCAGTAAAAATACATATTTGATAATCATTTGTTTGAAATATCTGAAAATGTAATTTACAATGATAGCTCAACAACAAAAATAAACAATAAAAACATGTTCGAACACAGATCCTTCATTAATATGTTGGCACTAATACTGCTTATGTATAAACCCGGATTAAGTCCTGGGCTTTGAGCGCTGGCTTATCCGGATTATGAAAAAAACTTTGAAAACAATCCCTTGCTTAATTACATTTTAAATTCAAAATCTGTGCTTATTTTGCAAATATTGACTCTTATAAAGATCTTAAACTAATACATATGTCTTCGCGTTCGCATACGTTCAAAATTGTAAATCATAAACAAGTCATTATTTGATGATGGTGTGTATTCTGAGAGAAAAAAATCTCGTCCTTTATTGATAATAAGGATGTTTACAAAAACAATTTATCATTTTAAATAGTAAAGGTAAAGCAATCTTCATACACCTGTTAACATCCCATCTGTCAGTGCCTAGCGTTCAAAGCCCATGGTCGTTTCCATAGCAACGTCACTGCGATCAACAGAATCCCGGGTTCGTGTGCTCAATCAAACACCTCTTACAGTGCTTCTTAACCGTCCTATACGCTTCCAGCGTCACGTGACAATCCTGGATGTTCAGCTGCTGCAACTTTGTGCAGTGTTGAGCAATAGTGATGATACCCAGGTCAGTGATGGCGTCACAAGACTTGACGCTGAGTCTACGTAACTGCCCACAGTACGCTAACGCCACCAAGCCCTCATCGGTGACGTCACATTTCCCGATGTCTAACGATTTCAAACGTGTCAGATTTCTAGCTATCGTGTCTAATGAATCGTCAGAGACCGCCTCGCAGCCGCGCGCGTTCAGATAGCGCAACTTCCGGCAGCCGCGGGCGATCTGAATGATCGCAACGTCTGAAACTTTCTCGCACTTCGCGACACTAAGATATCTCAAGTTGTCCCCTAGCTTAGAAATCTCACTAGCGCCATAATCAGTGAGACGCTTGCAGTCGCTTACACTAAGCTCCCGGATGTTCGGACAGTTATCACAGACAGCCTGGACGCCTTGATCCCCGATGCGCGCGCATTTCCGAAGGAAGAGGTACTGGAGTTGCGTGCAGTAAGAGGAAATAGTGACCAAGCCGGCGTCGTCGAGCGCCGAGCACTCGCTCATGTCAAGGTAGCGGAAGTAGATCTGTCGAAGATGTGGTGCCGTCGCCGCCGCTAGGAGCTTGTCTGTCAACCGGATACACGTCACGCAAGGGCAACCTGTAGCGATAAATCATTTCGTTTATCGGCAAAAAGGCCTTTAGCTTGTTTATTCTTATCGTACCTCGTACAGAATACACGTTTCTTCATTTGCTAAGCCAGGGCACATGCTGTATTCAATATAAAGCCGTGAGCTTTTCATATGAGGCCAGTAAGGTTTAATGACGTAACGGAAGTAACAAGGTGACATTATTTAATACAATTGATTTAACTGTATTTTTTCTCTTAAAACGCTGATGCTAGAGGAAGAATGGTGCTCGGTAAGATTGTATCGTTACGGTTGACTTTATACCGAGCTCGTTAATTTAGTAAATTTTCTTTGGGCTCGACGCTACGCTCTCGGCCATTATTACTTTACTTACGTGGTAGAACGCCGTATGTAATGTCTGTCAAATGCCGTGTTATTAATTATATAAAATAGTGTGTGTTTATTTCAATGTTCTAACACAAGTTTTATCAAGCTAGGCGCGTTCAAAGAAAACTGGGCTTAATTCATGCAAGTAAAGTGTCGTCCCAGATTAGCATGCACAGAAAGCTCAGGCTAATCAGGGTCGATTCTTGCTGCTAGACTGAATATTCGTTTATGAGAGACAACCTTTAACCGAAAAAATGCCGTCGTAATGGCGGAGAGTGTCTTCCCTGATCACACTGTGCACACTATGCAAGTCAATCTGGGACGACACTTTACGCTGGTGCATAAAAAACGATTCCCAAAAGGCAAAAATAGACCTAAAATCAATCGTTCTCGAAATTAAACTCCGTTAACTTTCATAAAATGTATTGTAAATACTTCATTTGGCAAGATAGATCATGAAATTCTGCTGTCACATTTACTATCGTCAATTGCTTTCAATGTTAACATAAAATTTGAATCAGACGGTGTTATCAGAGTGTGATATATGTAACTCTGCATGTCATTAATTATGCTCTAAAATAGAATTAATCCGATAGGGAGGCGGAAAACTACAACGGGCGAGGCATGGTATGGTATTGCGCAAGGGGGGGTTAGAGGGTTAGGGTTAGGGTTTGGGTTAGTGTTAGGGGTCGGGTTAGGGTTTGGGTTAGCCTAAACCCAACCCTAACCCTAACCCGACCCCTAATCCTAACCCTTACCCTAACCCTTTTTTTGGGTTATCACCCCTGACCATGCCTCGCCCGTTGTAGTTTTCCGCCTCCCTATCCGATATCACATGTGTTATGCCATACTTTTGTCGGAAATGTACTTGCATTACAAATACTAATTGAAGCTTGTATTTCCTTTATTTTATATAAAATTATGTTAATCGACTTTCAGATCATATCAACTGTATACTGTTCTTGCTTTTATAATTTTTACGGACCAATGGAAATAAAATCTAACATATTTAACGTTAATTTATATTTATTTTTTATATGGATTTAACTACTACAAACTGCAAATAAATAAATAAGTGAAAACAAAGAATATTGTTTCACGCTCTTGTTAATTACTATTCACATTACCAGTTACCCGAAACTAGAAACACATTGAAAACACGAGTCCCAAAACAACTAGAGTTTAAGTGATGCTAAAGATACAAAAATAAACGGTCACAAAAAGCTGTTTAAACAATATACCAACCTGTGACGTCGAGGTACTCCAGATTGACGCAGTACGACGCCACCTCAAACAAGGCTGTGTTCGTGACGTTAGCACAGCCCTGAATTTCTAAATGTCTTAGTTCCGGGCAGCTTTTTGCGATGGCGTGCACGCCTTTATCTGTCAGTTTCTCACACCCGTTCAGATTAATCCTTTCCACTATCACACAGACGGTTGGCGTGTTGTAACTCAAGCGTTTCGTGAGGTACTTCAGCGCACGGTCGATGTGCACTTTACTGTTGTTTATCACAATTTTCTTCCATAGCAGAGGGTCCCAGGCGAGTTGGTACCACCGCTTGCACACACAAGAACACCGGCATAGTTGGTCCGTTGGCAAGTTAGAGAAGACTCTCACGATGACGTCATCTGTCATCAGGTCGAACGGCGATGGGCGAACTTTTGACTTACATTTACCGGACGTAAGCATGAGTTTGTCCGTGTCTTGTAAATCACTGTTGCTATGAATGAACTGTTTTTGCTTCTGCAGCTGTATATGATACTCGTACGAGGGCGGGGCACCCGTCGGAATGACATGTGTGGGAGGGTAGTCAGAACCGACGCTGCTAGAATCCGAAGACATGGGAGCGCGGTCCCGATTGTTCCGGTTCTGTTGGGCGACCTTAGCACCATGCGTGTATGCCCAGGGAAACTTCCCGTCGCCCTGTCGTTTTTTGATGTACGCCGGACGCTCAACGGACACAGAGGAATCCGAAAACTGGCGGTCGAACGACGAGTCGGAGAATCGTTGGTCCGCGGAAGACATGGACGAGTTGTCTCCCTTGAAAGTGGACATCCTCGTCGCTGATTGGTTGTGTGAGCTTGTGACGTCAGAAGCTATCCCGGAGGAAGAGTCATGGCTGTGCTCCGCGATTAACGGATCTGAAGTTATAAACACGTTACGTTGTAATTGATGTAAACAGAACGAAAACCAACAGCGCATACGCTGTGATATGTATTATCACAGTATAAGAAAAGAACATATAGAATGCTGGATTTGGTCGTAAAACTGCATTAAACGTAGAATGATTTATATATTTTAATGCGAAGTATAGCAGCGTAAAAATACAAAAAAATGGCGTATAGAGTTTGAACTAAATTGTTTATGTCAATTGAGACGAACAAAGCGTGTTTGTGTTTCAAAACTTTTTCAACAAGTCCCTTGTACTGTGCATAAGAAACATTAAGGATTTTAATATTGAAAATGAAACAAAAATCAATCTTAAAAATAAATGTGTACAGTTTTCAACTTATATGTAGTGTTACCGTAATGGTAATAAATCCACTCTTCGATTTGCATGTTTGCACCAGATTCACATTCAACTAATAATATCGAAACTTCCTAAAATGCAGCACAATACTTAGGTATCACATTTAATTTCACCGAAAATTAAGAGGGTGACATATCGAATATATGTCCGCTATAAACTTCAAACATATCTCGATCTATAGTCACTGACAAGACTTTCATAATTTCTTAATGCCCACCCAAATCTAACCCGTTATCAAATGTCAGACAAATTCGATAATCATCGGTCCAGATAATACGCCATTTAAGAATCGTAATGTTTTCTCTAACGCGCCATTGAATTAAAGATTTCCGGCTCAATAGAGATTCCATATCGAATGACGGAATACGAGGAAATGATATGTTTTACCCGATTGGAGTTATTAATATTTGCAACCAAATAATTATGCTCAATTTGTCCTCGTAATAGATTTTTTAGACCTATAAAATGTCGGTCTTTGAATGTCGGACCATCAACAGCATTTCACCACATTTAAATTTATCTTTTACAAATTAAAAATGCACTTTATAGTAAATGTGACACCGCGCGAGTGAAGAAATAAATATTAAATTGCGTGTGAATGGCAAACGTTAATATTAAATTCCGTTTTTTTTTTAAAGTTGTAATTAAATATGAATATTTGTATTACTGTTTATGTTATTTTTGCTGGTGATTGTATATTTGTTTTGTTGCTGATGATGCCGTTGTTCACGCTCTAATTCAGTCTATTTCGTATAACATCACACAAAGACAGATAACGTGAATTTTAAAAAGTAAAAGTCTTAAAATGTGTCTTGTTCTGAGAAAATTGGCCTTAATACATGTGCGTTAAGTGTCATCCCAGATTGGCCTGTGCAGTCCGCACAGGCTAATCAGGGACGACACTTTTCGCTTTTATGGTATTTTTAGTTTCAAGGAAGTCCCTCCTTACCGAAAGTTCAGTTTAGGCGGAAAGTGTCGTCCCTGCACAGGCTAATCTGTGACGACACTTTACGCACATGCATTATGCCCAGTTTTCTCAAATCGCGACTCATTTATTCGTCACTTAAATCGAACAGCACAATAAACGTTAGTACAAACATAACGAAGGCACAAACTTGACACATGCATTTCAATTGCTGCAAAATAAATTTAACCAAATAGTAAATTTATCTCGTGTTATTTTCTTACACGTGTACTGTTGTGGCAAAAGCAGATAAAAAACACGAAGTCCACAGCAAAATGGCGTTTTACTAATTATGTAATAATGATCACCAACGAGTTATTATGCGGATATATTGTGCACTAAATAAGTCCGATGATAAGTGAACATTTAAAAGCAAATTTGACGGGCTTTGTGTATTATCAACTGCAATTAGCTAAATTAACGGCTCATTACGCGCATTAGGATATCGATAGAAAAGTAATAAAGACTTTAAAATTCCATAATTTGGCCAATTATCTAAATTATAATACTTGAGTCAAGCTGATATTTGACAAGATACTTTTGTCAACGACTGTCAACAGTTAACATCAGACTTTCTTATTCATCTTAATGCCTATTCCACTGACTTAAGTGACATGACAACGCGCACAACAAGTACTCTTACACTGACTTCAGTGACATGACAACGCGCACAACAAGTACTCTTACATTGACTTAAGCGGCTTGACAACGCGAACAACAAGTACTCTTACACTGACTTAAGTGACATGACAACGCGCACAACAAGTACTCTTACACTGACTTAAGCGACATGACAACGCGCACAACAAGTACTCTTACACTGACTTAAGCGGCATGACAACGCGCACAACAAGTACTCTTACACTGACTTAAGCGGCATGACAACGCGAACAACAAGTACTCTTACACTGACTTAAGTGACATGACAACGCGCACAACAAGTACTCTTACACTGACTTAAGCGGCATGACAACGCGCACAACAAGTACTCTTACACTGACTTAAGCGGCATGACAACGCGCACAAGTACTCTTAGAAAAAGAAGGAGAGGTCGAAGAAAAACGCAGAAGAGGAGAAGAAGGAGGATGATGATGAGAAGAAGGAGAAGGAGGAGGAGTTGGAGGAGGAGTTGGAGGAGTGATTCTTATAATTAAGCCATTGAAAAGTTTCAGAACAGATTTAATGGGTCGTATCTACAGCTTAACTGTATTGTTGTAAATCATACAACTATTAAAACCCATAGTTACGCCGAAACATTATTTTTCCTGCATCTAAGTTCTTTACCGCTTTTTAATTATGAATAATTTATCACGTATTAGCTGACAGCAAGTATTTGTGTGTATTTAAATTCTAGTACATTATAACAGAACGGATAATAGGAAAAGAATACATGATCACAAAATATGATATATGATTATTAATCATATGAAATCTGATTTGGGATAATTAATCATTTAATTCAACTCGCTTTATTTCCTTACGTAGCATAATCAATTTTAGTTTTGTTGTAACCGTAATAATGCACAATCATTCGGAAACGGACGTTTATAAAAGCCATTTGAAATATGCATTAGTTGCAATGATAAGACATTTAACGTAGAAAATAACGGATTCCTTTTAAAGAAAACAACACTATATAAAACCGAGTGCTATATAGATTCATATGTATATTTGCACGTTGTTATCTTCCAATTGAAACTGTAAATTATTTAAAATACTCTTTTATAGACAAAATGTATTCTGAACCGTTATACCGTCTTCTTAGTTGATAACGTAAACTTATACAAAAAAGTTGATATATTTACTATGTAGCATTTCACTTATTAATCGGTGATTAATGATTTGGTTTGTTGTGTCGTTGTGTTGAATGTTGTCAAAATGAACTCGATAAGACGAGTTAAACACAACACTTATTCGTGATACAATAGTTCAAGCGCACAATTTCAACGTACCGTTATTTAAAACACATCAACCCTTTGTTTTGTACTGAAATACGATGAAGAAAAGTCTACTTACTGTGGTAAAGGTCTATAGAATATCTCATTTCTTTTATAAATCCCAAATGTTGCCTACTATTTGCGAATCCTTATTCTAATCCAGTCCTTTTGAAATATGTTTTGTAACTGAGTACAATTTAAACAAAATCGAGTCTCGCTTTCATTTGAAGCTCCAATTATCCCAAAAATAACTCAGTACCGTTTATTATAGCAATGATAATGATCGCACACCCTGAAATATGAAAGGTTTTCTCAATGAGTCAAGATAATAATATAAGGCTTGTAATTGGTCAATTTTACCCGCGATTGTTCATCAAGATAGGAGCCTCGTTTTTGTTACTATAAACGGCAAGACAAATACAGCACGTTTCTATAATAAACTGCCACCGGTATGTCAATATTTTCATTAATAGTCAACAAAATGTATTTACACTGGATTAGCATTCTTAACAGAAATGGACGTTTGGTATACAAAGAAACTTCAAAAGAATTTTACTTCTTTGGTTGTTCCAACATCGATGAATACGTTGACAAACACGACAAATATGCCGAGATTCGATTCAAATAATTGTCAAAATAGGCGACATAATGAAAGGGAAATGAAAATGTTTTTATTGAGTAACACCGCGAAATATACATATTTCGGTTTGCTGGTTTCAATTTAGATTGTCATGGCTGATTAACTAAAGTGTTTTCACTTGTGTGGGTTACGGCGATGTCAAATATATGAAACACGAGGCTGTAATAAAATATTTATAAAACATTCAATATTGTGTCTATGAACTGATATTTATAGCTAAGACATTTGAGCATCCATATTTCATGTAATTGCACTTGTAAGACATCGGCTTTATGAAAATAGACGTTTACAACAATGACTTTGTTCGTGTGTATTTGAAGTAGTAGTAAATGTAAAAATAGTAGTCCAATTCGTGCATAAGTATAGTAATACATTTTAATAACAGTAGTTCTGATAGTAATAGTTTTTGTTGCAGTAGTAACAGTAGCTGTAGTTGTAGTAGAAGTAGTAGTACTAATAATGATAATAGTTGTTGTTCTAGTAGAAAAAGTATAAGAAGTAATCGATCAATATGAGTAGTTGTAGTAGCCGTCGTTGAACTATACGTGTCAGCAGCACAATCAGTAGTATTAGCAAATAATTTAAGAATCTGCGAATGAAGAAGAGGTTCTTTTTAACACAAAATTGAAACATATCCTGTATATAAAAGCCACACCAGTCTGATTGAGTTGCCTGTAATTAATATTTGGTTGAGTGTTGAAATGTGCTGTAATTACACCCGTAAAGGTCACGTTACTTGTATAGGGGTTACGATACACTATATGGGCGGTGAATATTGGGTTTCTATAACTTTCAAAACCCAAACGCGCTGGAACGGAACAAACACATAACCAGTCACGCAACTGAACGCCTTGAATACAACTTGAAAAGTATAAGCCAACATAGCAAATGATTTATCTGCGTCTATCACTACGGAAATATAATGTCTAATCGTTTGTTGATCATGTTTCGTAAATACTAAAAAAACAGGCCTTTTTCTGAATGTCGATTTGGGAGAAAAGTACGTGCAATCGGGAATGCTTGGTTCAGATAATTGGAAAATATGGAAAAATAAATACCATATACCATCATTGATTTCATAAGTGGTTGTCCCTTAAGCTCTTATGTATTTTATGTTTTTAAAGCAGTTGTATTAAAGAGTTTTTAGAGTTGAGAAATCACAAAGTCTTACGACTGGGTCTATTTTTCTACGAAATGGGAAAAAGCCATACTTTGCTTTGGGAAAGGATCGGATATTCTGAACCATTCGAACAGTAGAAAGTGGCCTGAATATTTTCAGCATTGTTTGTTGATTCTTTTTGAAGTAAACATACAATTTTCCATATATAAATGTATAGTTTATTTGTCTTTTACATTTTTTTCTTTATTATATTCATATCACGCATGAAATATTCTCCAAGTATCCAACAGAAAACGACTTTTGTCAATTTCGACGACATCAGAAATAAAAGCTCAACCGTAATAAATGCGTATGAAGCAAAAATAGTGTTTTAAGATGGTTTATTTACATACATGATCTATTATCAAATATTCAAGCTCAAGCAATTCTTACGTTAACACTAATATTTTACCACCACGGTGCCAGTTAGGAAGGTATTTTTCGCATAGTTGACTTTGATTTAAACAATTACACGCATGGTTATCAAAATAACAAACAGACTTATTTAAAACGCAAAAACACATTGGTCAATAAATTAGATACTTCGATGTCTACCTAGTTCAACGTTCAACTTTGTGTTCATAATTATGGTATAATTATGTTTGAAATTGAATTAATTATTGCATATGTTATAGTGATTTATAATATTAACTACGCTACCATTCTACCAAAATACAATGGTAAATAATAAAAAAATCAGCATATACGCATGTGGAAATAAGACACAAAGGAAGTGCGCGAGACTTCTACCAATAATGAAAGGTGTGCATGATGGCGTCAGAAAAAAAATTAACCGACGAGGCGGCGGTAATAGAAAACCCATTTTGTAGACACATTATCCCTTAATGTTATAATCGCTGAATTAGTCGAAGTACAAACAGAAGCAAGAATGGCCCATTATTACATTGAAATGAAAAATGTAATTTTCCGATTATCTTTTAATGCGGAATGTTTACTTTAAAGTTTTCGACGAAGCCAACGTGGTAATTTCTTTAGCTGAAATTTTTCCACACTTGAATTACTAACCGTAAATATAAATAGACTGAACAAGGGGTATTTGCAGTGGAACATCGTGAATAGAAGTATTAAAATGTATGACAAATAGACCCACTGCTATTACTCCTGTCAGTTATTTTGAATAAAACCAATCCAGTTATTACTATTATCACCGAAATAAGTTTATTTTTAATACTTTTTCAGTATAATTTTTTTAACGCAATGAAAGTAAATATCACACTTAAGCTAGGCGTTTTTACTTACTTTTAAGAGAACGTTTTTATACTGCCCATGTGATTTTTAAGTTTGTCTGTATTCCAGGGACCGGTTTTTTTGTGGTTTATGTTTGCAGTTTTATTTATTATTCAACAGATAAACACAAAAATGTCAAATCAAGTTGGTAGGTAAAAACGACAATTCTACAGTATTAATAAAAATGAAAAAAAGACGAGTCTACATGGAAAAGGACGTGCCAAAAGTTATGTAAGACTATCATAAAGAAAAAAAATACTTTCATAATAAACGCATCGTATGGAAAATAATTCCACGGGAAAAGCCTTAAAAACGAAGGTATGTCGATAGTGATTTTAATAAGCGGATATTTTATTTAAAATAACTCATCTTGAAGGTAAGATATGTTGAATCTAAACTTCTTTGCATAATAATCTCAGAATCACATTGAAAGCCGCAGGAAATCGGGAGAGAACTGGTGCTTAGCCGCAGTTCGGGTAGATCTATGAACACGGCTTGGGATTGAACTCGGACCTCAAACAGTCAAGGGTGACACCATGTTCATTATACTACGGCATCCAAATAATAGTGCATTTGAACAAAACATATTCATTTACATACCAAAAAACACTCGAATTTCTGAATGAAGCGTTTGTAAAGAATAACTGTCAATGTGTTCCGATGACAATATCATTAAATTGACTTGCAAACAAATGAAACTAAACGTTTAAAAAAAATCTCAGCATTAAGGAGATTTATCTAATAATACTTATACAAGGCAAAGGAATCAACCAAGCATTTTTCCGTAAATTATGTAGCACCTGCAATTGAAAACTTACAGGGGCCTTTTTTACAGATTTTGGCATGTTTGAAGTTTGTCATTAAATGCTTTATATTGATAAATGTAAAAATTGGGTCTAAAAATCTCCAGTTAAAAAACAAGAATACAATTAAAGAATTTACATAAAAAAAGTAACCCACAACGGGGCTCGAACCACTGACCCCTGGAGCCATGATGCAAAAGTCTACCGCTCTATCCACTAGACCATCCGCTCTTATACCATTTCCGTTGTATTTTTTACATAATATATGCAATCCTCGTAGTATCAAAAAAATACAACGTCAACAACAGAATTCTCCAAATTATTCAATCGTTTCGCGTTGCAACGCTTTATAATTTTCAGGTTTTTAAATCGTCAAAAGATGCACATAATGGATATTTTAGAGCATGGTAAATGTTCAGTATTACTGTTTCCTCACAAATATCATAACTTCAAGAAAAATTTGCGAATCTAAGACAATTTTTTTTCTATTTTGTCAATTTACCAAAGCGTGAAAAGGCCCCTTTAATAATTAAACAGTGTAAGCTTACAATATATACTTCTTTGCTAACAGCATTTATTTGTTGACGAGATACCAGTTTGAATACGTTTGACAATGGCAAAATATGAGTCAAGATACATTTCTATGACACAAATACAAGAGGGTAGTATGATCAGGTTTGTGAAAAGAGCGCATTTATCATTTTTTATTATATACATCACAAATTAAAATATAAAGCAAATGTAATAATCAAAGTCATTTGAATGGGTAAGGTCCCATTATGGTATTTCTTTGAGATGGATTTGCAGTTAAGAACACAAAATTCGATTGAACGAGATGAACATAAAGCCTTTAATCTTTGTCTAGGTTTATTTGAACCTATTTAAATGTGTGCGGGGTATTGAAACCCGGGTTATGAAGCCCAGAAATTATTCGGTGTAAACAAACGCGCATTAAAACTGGGTGAAGGGTAAGTGAGAAAAAAGTTGAACTGAAACCCCGCTTGAAATTGCTATAAACGTTAATAAAGAAAACAATAAAACACTTATTAAAACTTAGCTGGTGGTCAGATGATAAAAATAGCTAATTATTATGTCATTAGGGGTAAATACATTCCGACATATCAAAACTTATTGAAAAAAGAACGCTGGCTTGAAATCATCAAATAATGGTATACGAGAAGTATGATATATTTCTGCTTTAAATGTGAATTTTCGCAGAGAGTATTCTATTTCCGCAACGTATCCTCCCTTTGTGTTGGTTCGTCTAGATTTGTTCAACATGTGTGTACAAACTTGTCTACACCAATTACATGCTTTGTTTTACAAATTATTAATCTTTCACGTGTGAAACAATCTCTTTTGTTATTAATTAAATATTCAAACTGCTGTTTTTCAAAAACGCTCTGAAATAATTATACACGCGGATATTCAGCATCAATAAGTTTTTACCTTTTTACCGTATGTTGTAAACTGGTTTTGACTACCGTGTTCAATTAAGTGGGCACGACACGAGTCCAAGTCAAAGTCTTAATATAAAGGCTAAAAATGTTGTCTGTTTCCTCTAATTTCTTTTAGCAAAAATAGGGTAATAAAATGCCAAGCGTTTTATTACTCGCGGTTTTACTATACACTAGTTATTCGAACTTTGTATAAGGTTGTCCAGTGCCATAAATCTTCCAAGTCGTTTTGTACTGTATCTATGTGTATAGTAACAACAGAGAATCTGTAAACATTACCGAATCTAAAAAAATTACAAAATTTATCGAAATTTAAACATGGAATACTATTAAAAAAACATTATGTTCGGCACACAAATTGTGTTAAACTTTTTTATTGCATGCCTATCAAAGTTGATAGGTCTATGACATCATTACACCTTATATATGACAGAGGGTCATAGTTTTTGCGATCTTGTCTTTTCAGATATGACAAAAACCGTCAACAACAAATTGAAATCGTTTTAGCGAAGCCTGGTTTCGAATACTGCTGCATCATTCACTTAATGCTGATCGCACACAATGAAAAACAAACAATGACAACGTATTTCTTATTTAACTTAAGTCTTCAAATAAAAATATACAAAGAATTCAATTACAACTGTATTCATAGTTGTTATGTTAAACAAGCGGCGATGTTTCTAAAGCGGAGTGGATGTAATTACGTATGTAGCATAAAGAAGTTAATGTTTCACTTAAATTGAAAACTTGAAACATGATGACGCGCTTTTTATAATGATGTTATATTGTTCACGCCGTCCGCCTTTACAGATTTTAAGTGCGTGTTTCGTCCGGTATGCTGTGGAGAAAGCGTCCGTAATAGCTTTATTATTTGAGCCTTGTTCTGAGAAAACTGGGCTTAATGCATGTGCGTAAAGTGTCATCCCAGATTTGCCTGTGCAGTCCGCATAGGCTAATAAGAGACGACACTCTCCGCCTAAACTTAATTTTCGGTAATGAGGGATTTCTTTGAAACTAAAAATACCATAAAAGCGGAAAGTGTCGTCCCTGATTAGACTGTGCGGACTGCACAGGCTAATCTGGGACGATACTTTACGCACATGCATAAAGCCCAGTTTTCTCAGAACAAGGCTCATTTTGTCATCATAGCGTCTATGTCATATGCCAAAAAGTCATCATTGAATTTAGATGTGTTCGGGAAAAAGCATTTGAGCCTCGCTGGGAAATCGGGGTTAAAAGCAGGTGCGTTAAGTGTCGTCCCAGATTAACATGTGTACTCCGCCAGTCAGGGCAACACTTTCTATGTGTATATTTTGTCAATAAAAATTTCTTCTCAGCGCAAAACCAGTTCAGGCGGTGTCTTTCCTGAGGCTGATGTGGGGTTGCACTTTACGAACATACATTATAACCCATTTTCCAAGAGCGTGGCTCAATTATAATTAAGGCAACACTTCAACTTGTTAATAGCAAGAGTTTGATATATAGCAACCTCTTACAGTGTAACCTGCAAATTATCATGAAACGAAGGTATTTTCGTTAAAGGGGCCGTCGAACAGATTTTGGCATGTATTAAAGCTTGTCATTATCTGCTTTAAATGCTTTATATTAATAAATTTAAACATTTGAACTAAAAATCTCCAGTAAAAAATAAGAATACAATTTAAAAAAGAAGAAAAAACATTAACCTCCACAGGGCTCGAACCACTGACCCCTACAGGCATGGAAGCTTGGAGTAGATTATCTCCCGACATTACCATTCGACCATCCACGCTCACGTCATTTGCGGAGGTATTTTTTAGCTATATAAGCAATCCTCGTAGTTTCCCAAAATATCGATTCGCGTCGAACGACGCTTTAATCTGTTGGACAGTCCCTTTAAGGTAAGCGTTAGAGATTCTCTGATATTGAAACTTGACAATAAAAACGTTTACAAGTATACGCTCACTATCAATTCGCAGAATTACCGAACACTGATGACGATAAACGAAAAAAAATGTAGCAAATTTGTGCTTATGCGAATCCTGACCCTTAAAGGTCGACACCTTCGACACCTGTGTACCACCCTGGAGCGGGTAATGTATCCCTTGCCTTTTGTTAACTGGACGTTAAATCAAGAATGGTAATTACGGTCAGATGGATGTAAGATTTATTGCAAATACACATGCGTGTAAGGTTTCCACGCTTCTTTTTATTAGGAAACATGTTATAGTTATTTCTCGTGGGCCGCAACGATAATGATGTTGTTGATGTTGTTGTTATTGTTGTTCGTAAAAATTACAATGATGACGACGAAGATGATGATTGTGAAGAAGAAGAAGAAGTTGAAGAAGAAAATGCAGATGAAGATGATGAAGAAGAAGAAGAAGAAGAAGAAGAAGAAGAAGATGATGATGATGATGATGATGATGATGATGATGATGATGATGATGATGATGATGATGATGATGATGATTATGATAATTATTATTATTATTATCATTATTATTATTGTTATTATTATCATTATAATTATTTTTTTATTATTATTATTATTATTATTATTATTATTATTATTATTACTATTATATTCAATTTTCAAAACTTGATTATTATTATTATTGTTTTTTATTATTATCATTATTATTAATATCATTAATATTATAATTATTTTAATTATTATTATCATTATTTTAGGAAATGGAAATACCTTTTCTTATCAAATGTTTTCGTCACAAACACATATGTTATATCAAAAACTTTTAAAAACAGCAACACGACGAGAAATATAGATGTGCAAATACTTACAATCATACAGACACAACATAATGTAAGCAGTATTTGTGTTGATATTACAAATCCAACGTAGTCCTGAATCACAGTTAAATCACAGTTTAATATTTTCACTATATGGGTTCTTCAAATAGGTTAGGAATAAAAAAATAACCACATCTTGTCGCGTACATCGAACACTGTAAATAATCCGATATATAATTTAAAAAAAAAACAGGAATGAATTAATGTGTACAAGGCTTACAGACAAATCACCCACATGACGGCATATGCAAATCACTTCGAAAATCTAACGCACAAGCATCGCGGAAAATATAATTTCCTCATTGTCATTCACATTTTTCTGTACGAATACATGTGGCGTTTAAAATCAACATTCCTTGAACGAAACCAAAACGCGTGATTAGCGCCTCTATTGTTTCGTATCAATACACACGAGCAAACCTCCGACATGTCACTTTCGAGTGCGCACAATTGATTCCCTGTTCGAATTTCAGGTGCGATACTAATCGACCAGGGAGAGCCCTCGTCGGTACATCTGTATTTTGCGTGTTTTACAACCCATTTAAATAAGTGAACACTTAAATGTTGTTTTAACCGGGCGAGACAAACATATGTTGCATTTCGCCCAAAGTATTTAATGAATCATGATATAGCAAAAAAAATATCGAAGAATATAAAAATATAATAAATTGACAGTCTCCGTTTCGATCAGACACATTATTAACATATATATCTTAATCCGTTGTTATAAAATATTATGATTTTTCACATAAGTCGTGAATATTTCATAAATCACTTGCTATTGGCAGTTGATTAACATTTATATGGTAATATTTCATTTGATATCGTGCAACCGTGAATGATCAAGAATTGCATGATGACACGAAGAATAAGGCCTTTTTAACTTGTTATTACATTACACGAAAAGGAACCCATTATTCAGAGAGTTAATCAAAGAGAGGAACAATAATTCTGATTTAAAAATGTGCTGCTTCATTCAAAAATTCTAATTCACCTTTAAAGCTTAAGTGCTACTTGATTTTCCGGTAGTGCCTGCTATCTTAGAAAACAGGAAAAAAACTTGAAATTGCGACAGATGCTGGTTTTATTTTTGGTACTTATTGTTGCGATTTAGTTACACCTATCCATCGATTGTTTGTTACACCAATCGTCTCGCCCATATCCTTTTGCTCCGTGCCTATATCGCCTACAACTGTTTGCTTTCCCCATCCACATCAAAACCATCGCCCGCCATTGTGTGTATTGCGTGTGACCAAATAGTTACCTGTAATCTGATCGTCTCTCTGCTTTAATGTATTGTCCCAACTCCAGCCTCTCGGGCAAGACAATAATTTATTGTTATCCCTATTTGTCCGATAGTATCAGTTTTGTAGAAATCAAGAGTACCAATCGATTAGTAGGATCTTAATTTGCATAATATATCTCGCCCTAATTGCCCATCGGCCTTTAATGAATAAATAACGATGGTAGCATTGGAGAGATAATTCAATTATGCATGCAGAATATTCATTTGGCTGACCTGTCTTTCATTTTCTTCTCTAGATTTGTGAGCGATAACGTATTTTCTTTCGTCAATCTTCCATAAGTGAATACAATCAAGCATATTAGTTTTCTATGCACATATAGTTTGTTCATCGTACTGTAACGCACGGAACAACACGCGAAGTGTCAATTGTCTTGTGTTATTCTTTGGTTACAGTATCGTCGCTTCTTCTACTATTACTGATTCTCGATCATGTTTTTGTTATTATTTTCATCCATGTTATATAACACCTAATATTTGCATCGATGCTCTTGATATTTTGTCATTGTCCGAGTCAGTCCCCATTATATTCCCCGTCGTAGTAGTTTGAATGAGTAGCATAGCTTGCTTCATCAATTGCAAAAGTAGTAATAGACAAATTTATATTGTAATAAACATTATGCAGACAAGAACATTCGCTCTATCTGAAAGTGATATCGATTCTATTGCAAATTTATACTTAATGATTATAAAAAAATAATCGTTACATGTTATAGCTTTTATTAGATATGACGTGGAGCATTTTGACTTTACCCCGAGTATACAAATAGCGTTGTCAAGTAGTAAGTTTATTTTACGGCGACGCAGTCTTAAATATCTGGACATACCATAAGAATTCCATCAGACCCACAAATCGGTTAAATAGGTGCTATTGCGGAGGATTAGACGCGAATGGCCGCTCTATTGACTAGTAATATGGTCTGAATTATTCCGAAGATACACCGCCATTGAGAATCAATGGTTATCATTTTATTTTCCGTATGAGGAGTTAAACTATTAACTACAACTGGGTGTTCGTGAACATAAATAGTGAACGTGTTATCATTGGAAAAGATTCGCATGCCCGATGCGATTTGATCACAGCCGTTGTGGATTCTATTTGACCAACGTTTCCGAACTCGCATTTGAATTTCCGAAACACAAATCTAATATCGAGAATCTGTCCTTGCAACTGATCATTTCGTTTTTGGAGGAGTTTTGCATCGGTTGAAACGCATCACAAGCTCGCAATATGCATGACTGTTGAAACGCCAGTATACGCCATAAGCAATAAAAGCGCTGAAGGCACTGAAGTTGTTCGCTGTTGTCGTCCTTGATTAGCTTGTGCGCATTGCACAGGCTAATCAATGTGCACAGGCTAATTTTATTTGACATGCATTAAGCCCCGTTTTCCCTGAAAGCAGCCAATATGTACAGATTTCAATGATAAACACTAGACTGGCAAATGTCGTCTTACAAGCTGGTAAATACACACACTGCAGTAGTAGAGCAGACGCTCCTAAGCATTCGTCGTCTGCAGTGCAGACAGGCAGCGGTAATCGTTCCTAGCGTAGTGAGTTACCGTCCTTAGCGTAGCTAAACACATACTGATTTGCAAAACATGCTCTGTAAATTTAGTCGGCCGTTAACACGACCAACTAAAAACAATGATTCTAGAAAAAAACAACAGCAAAGTAACGCTTGAGCATCCAACGGCAAGAATATCAAGACAGAATAATCAATAGACAAGGTAACCTAGTTGCTAATATAAAATCTGAAAAGGGGTTTATCCCTTGATACTTATACAAAAATAATGTCATTCATGCTTGCGAGATTAAGCTATTTTAAGCAAAAAGCCACGACGTAGATTGGTTCACTTCTGTCTTGAGAGTATTTAGCAGATTATTATGCAACTGTCAAAATGTCTTCAGATGGCGTACGTAAACTTGTGTCTGATTGTGTCAATATGTTCTGAGTTACGCGAAGTTAAGAAGGCTCTCGCATCATACTTGTGACACACGGATTGTCGATATTAGCTATTTAAGATTGTAGATAAACACATGTAATCGATAGACTCTATATTTCATGCTCGAACAGAACATAATTGCAACTTAAATAATTCACGTAAAATTCATGGAACGTTTAACTGAATATTTATATTATCAAAATGATTAAGCTTATTGTCAACCAAAGACCTATAGATTACATGTAATCTATAGGTCTTTGTTGTCAACTTAGTCCACTTTTACGCCCATGTTGTTTGATTTTTGTGCTTGTGGTAAAGCTGTTGTCGAAATAGTAGAGAGTATAGCTAGATTGGTCATTCTCGGCTCGGTTACTACTCAAATATACCCCGGGTACTCTTAAATATACTTAAATGTACCCCGGGTAATGAGAATATACTTAAACGTACCCGGCCAATAAAGACTGTACCCGAGTTTTATTTTCGCCCCAAATCCGATGTCCTTAAACGCGGTACGGAATGCAAAACAAATTTCTCTTTGAACAAAATCTGCCTAAACATTCGTTTGAGTATGAGCTTTGACAAAACAGAGGCCATTTTAAAAAAATTGACATAAATGTGAGCATAACTAATTTGAAACAATAGCCGACAACTACCAATTTAGCGTTAGAACATTTGAGTATACTTAGGATTGTAGTAGTAGTGGTGATGGTGGTGGTGGTGTGGTGATGGTGATTCTGGCCAAGGAGATGGTGGCGGTTGTGGTGATGATGTTGGTTTCTGTATTGGGGTGGTACTGGGGGTTTAGGTGGCTGGTGGTGCAGTGTTGGCGGTTGTGTTGGTGATAGTGTTGGTGTAAGTGGTTGTATAATGACTGTATTGGCGTTTGCGTTGATGATGATGATTGGTGCTTTTCGGTTGTGGACGGTGGTTATGTTGATCAATATTATTGTGATATGGTGGAAGACGATTTCCATATTAAGTGATAATAGTTTTAAATGACGGAAAGTATGAAGATAAATTATGGCGAAGCCTCAGCGACAGTGTATGCAAAGTGTCTGTGTTCGAGTGCTAATAATTGAGGACTAGGCACTTGGGTGTCAGCAAACACGGCTCATAATGAGCACTAGAGCTGACAGAAATACTGAAACATCCGCGACGTTTGAAGAACAAGTTAAATAAACATTTACAAAGTTAGCATGTGCACGCCAAAACTGGTCTTTAATGGAAAGTGATTTTTAACGAGCGCTCAGTTAAAGACATAATTTGTGTAGTTGTAATACGTTAATCGTGAACTAATATTTGCTTTGTTTTTAAAATGGAAATCTTGTTGCCTTTTTAAAGTTAATATACTTAAGAAATATATTAATTGAAGACCAAGCGTAACTTATTCTTGTGTTTCTCTTTTTGTCGTGCCGATGGTTGCTCTCTGTCCTCACGGACGTCGGTCTGTTGTTCATGCATCCCATATAGCTTATTAGCTCATCTGTGCAAACGACCACACTGACTATTCACACAACATTCATTTAATGTTTTAAACTTTGAAGTACTGGCAAAATCCTGTCTCTTTGATCATCATTTAGAAATAAATGGTTACGTGCTTTGAATTTCGCTTCGATGATGTTCTTAACCGGGTGCTATAAATTTCAATCCCATAACAAAGGTGTGCCTAAAGTTGATTTAGAGACTATAGATGGTTTGCAACCTTAATGTTTGTCAGATGACAGCGCAATAAAATATTCTCCAGAACATGAATAAGGTTCACCACATGCCAAAAAAAATAATCTCGCACCAACAACGAATTTCACGATTGTTCTAAATTAGTCACAGAAGATACAAGGAAGAATGGCCCATGTATGAGGATAAATGCGGAATGTGTAATACGTTGAATGTTTAAATAAATGTATTAAATGATGTATTACATCAAATTTTCTTAGATGCAACTGAATGTAATTGGTCAAATGACGATGACGATGACAGTGACGATGACAGTGACGATGACAGTGACGATGACGACGACGATGATGATGATGATGATGATGATGATGATGATGATGATGATGATGATGATGATGATGATGATGATGACGACGACGACGACGACGACGACGACGACGATGACGATGATGATGATGATGATGATGATGATGATGATGATGATGATGACGACGACGACGATGATGATGATGATGATGATGATGATGATGATGATGATGATGATGATGATGAAGATTGGAAAGAAGAATACAACAAAAATATGAAAGCGGGGCGAAACAGTAACAATGACGACGATACAGAATTAACAGATAATCATAACACAATACATTATATTGCATGTAATTGGTTAACATTTGTTTGATGTTGGTATTGTTTGCTGCATGTACTTGTTTTCACATTTGTTTAATTTTTGTAATGGTTTTCACGCAATGAAAACGAGAGCGAATCTTAAAGTCTATATATGTGGCTATCATGACGTTAACCCCGCCGGTTCGTGTGCAGCACAGTAGCATTTAATCACTATCATTAAGTAAACACTAGCAATGCGGACTTGAGCATTTATTATCACGTTTCGCCTTAGACGCTGCATTCCATTTTATTATTGCATAAGGTCTTCATTTAGCCATAGGGTTGCGTGCGTTCGTTTAAATGTGTATATGTTTAAAAGTAAATGTAAATGTATATATGTTAATTACAAGTTCGATGAGTTAAAATTAGCATTTGAAGTAACTGGTATTAATAGAAACATGAAAGCTTGACATGCATGGGAATGTTAAATGAAACGACGCATACGTGCTTTTGACTAGACGCATATCGATTGAAGTTGCAACTAAATCGTTGGGGCACAGATTCATTAATACTATATCTAAGTATTGCTATCAAAAGTTAATATGAATAAATTCCAAATGCATTAAATATGTCAAATTGTGTAACAGTGCTTGCATTGGTAAATTATTATATATGCGTTTGAACCATTATTTATTTACAAATACGCATATATCAGAGGTTACCTTAAATGTATGGATGCTGATAGTTTAAACATATTTATTTCTTTTTGGCAAGTACAATATATCAAAGTACACAATACAATAGTTATCAAAAAAAGGATTGAAACGGAAGAAATAATTCTTATAGAGTTTCTCTCCTTGCGATTATATTTACACATAATTGGCAGTGTATTAGAAAAAATACAGCTTAGTTTATGCTAGATATAGGAAATATTAGTGGTAAGTATACAAAGGTTTCGAAAGAAAACTAAATAAGAGTAGTAAGGAAAAAAAAAGAAAAAAACATAAAGAAAACATCAATGTGGACGAAGGATTGTAGATGCGAGGACATGGATTTGGAACAACAACAACTAACCATTACCGGATTGTTAGTAGAATCGCCGGGATTCTTTTATAAATTGTTGAACATGTAGAAAAATGTCCGAGTTTTCACTATCGGTAAGATGTGTATTGCCGAAAAGAAGATTATCAATCTCAACATCGGTGATTAAGCTTGAGATACTGTTCATTAATGTAGTACGTATTGCGTTATGGATGCTGATGATTACATTAGTGTTGCTTTAAAGATTACATCTATAGCCTTTACTTCTACAATTCCGACTTTATAACCCAATTTCAATTATGACCTATGTTTAATATTAATTGTAAATGTATTTATAGAAAATCAATTATGAATCATAATTTTAATCTAGTGATTATGGCCTTTGATAAATCAAAGGCTAAATTGATTGACGCTGTTTAAATCAAATGCGGGAAAACTACTAAAATGGGAAATTTTGACGAACGTCTGTTGTTAAAGATCAAAGATACAAGAATCGGTAAGGGGTCGGCATCTGTAAACAAACACCTTGCTTCCGCAAGTGCAATCAAAGTGTCAAGTCAAGGAGAAACTTTTCAATAAACTTACCATATAAATATTCCTGCTGTAAATACATCCACAAGTGCCCGAACTTTAACTTAAAGTAAACTCACAAAACACTCAATCCATGCCGAACCAGCGGAAATGGCACCAGATGATTCCACTGTTGTGATGATTTATAACGTTTTTAAGACAACTGTTAACGACTATTAAAGTCTGTAATTTGAAACACTTTCCACTTATTCGCAATAAAGCCGCGATCTTGGCTTGTCAAACAAACAATTTAACCGCGGTAAACTGTGATAAGCAGTTTATTAAACCTGAGACCTTCAGCGTGCATATTTTCTCTCGGCGCAATAAATCATTGATACAGTTAAATCTTCTAAAAACCCAGCAAGTTTCATTTTGCTTCATAAACTGTTTCTATGCACAATAACGCAAACTATTTTGTTTGAATAATCCGAATGATTTTTACGCGGGTAATGCATTAACGAACATTCCACGAAATGTCAGATGTTTATTCGTCAGTTTACACATCCGTATGCAAAGAATGTAAAAAATATTCTCGTTGAAACATTTGTTTGTGAATTAGCCATACATATTAGCCAAGTATATCGAACGTTAGTTAGAATAGAAGTGAGCCGACTAACGAAATGTAAAACTTTTACACGAGTTTCAACAGGGCGATAAAGCGATTAGCACAAACAAAACAAATAAAATTAAGCATGGTGTTAATCCGCAAGTTTACACTATTTGCCAAAATGTTAACGGGAGCAAAATCTCTTGAAAACGATCCTGAATTCACAATGGCGTGAAAAACAAACATAAGAAAGTCATCGACAGTTCTATTTAGACGTGGAATTAAATCTAACCCGCGTTTGAAAACGAAATGTTAAATATATTTGCAAGGGCAACGCATTCGATCGCGAAATCAATCCATCAACTGAGGGCAATCATTGTAAAGAAAATAAAACAAAACTTCACCGGAACGAACTATTTGTATTTGTATGGCTCATTGTTTGCAGGTACGGCGGAATCAAATAATCAATGGTTAATTTACCAGAGGCTCGGGTAGTTTATCAATGCAAGAATACTTGAACAAACATCGTTTCACGATAAACTTTTTATTTGACGAATCTGCTCATTTTCCATCAAATTGTAAGGACAGAATCTCGGGTCAATATACCTCTCTAACTGAATATCTGCATCTTGAAACTATACTTACTTAGTGAATTCTTGAACAACATTTCTTCATAAGTTGAACGTTCCGAACGAAACTCATGTAAAATGGAATCGCACACTTTTTATGATAAAAAAATCGTAATTCACATGATAATTAATCACTATTTTAAATAAATAGCAATGCAGATCGAGCTATCTTGTCTTTTATCGACTTTCCAGCAAGTCCTTTCACAATAGTAATTCAGAATTATAATACACCACTATTACATTATGACACTTAAGGTAGAGTCTGTGATGTGCAAATAAATGCTGCTTTAGTATGGATTAATATCATTTTATGATTAATAATGATTGATCAATATCGAGTAATGCTATTACATGGCACGGGACCCACAATTGATTGAGACACACACATGAACATTTTGCTGCTTGAAACACATCCTTAAATAAGAAAACAAAGCCTGTATTTGCTTTTCAAAAAATAAAAAGTAATACGCGATCATTTAAAGCGAGAGTATACGATTTTGTTAAATATTTATGAATTTATATAAAATGTGTAAAAAATTTATTATATATATATATATTTCAATATAAATTAAAATAAAAGTTAAGAAGAACATGTGTCGAAAAATGCGAAATAAGCCAGATATTTAATTCTGAAATTGAAAACGGCTGTACAACCGAATTCGCCAGCATGTATACCATACATGTACGATGTGAATCTAAACTTAGTTCAACGGTTTATTTGAATTCCTGCAACGATATCTATTCATACGACACACGAACACTAACTCCGATTCTAAAACAAAGACGAATGCTTCGGTTATTGTAGGAAATTATGTACGTCACAATCGGCTCGGGGTGCTAATTTGTCTTTGCTGCATTTTATTAAATTCGGCTTTAATGTATAATTTTTCTTGCCTGTTTTGTGTTATTGTAACATATTTCATCAATATATTACAATTAAACACATTTAAAAAGTCGTATAATCTCGCTTTAAAAACGTTTTTGTAAGCAGTAGTAAGGATAATATGTAAATTGTGTCAGTTATTTCGCACTTATGATTAACCCATTTATGCCTAGTGGACTCTCCCGTCCTTCTAAATTGGATCAATGTATTTCCGAAATTAGGAATGTCTAGTATATTTATTTCTATATTTAGAACATTTCTTACAGAAATACCTTTAAGCAAACAGTGCAGACCCTGATGAGATGAGATGACCCTCATCAGGATCCAAACTGTTTGCTATTCTGATAGTATTATTGGAAAAAAAATCGAAGAATATGCTTATTTTATAAATTCAGCAGACGACATTTTAGCAGACGACAAATTTCCCAGCATGCAAAGGGATAAACATTCAGCGTTTCCAATGCAGGCGATTCCATGCGTGCACGCGTCCATTTTAAACATGTTACAGACCAGTAGGATTTTCCCTATCACATGCTTTGTTCAAATAGAGATATGCTCATATGATATTGTTTATTTGAAACACAATATAAATAAACAATATTTCTGCTATCATAGCAAAATAAGACCATTGCCACAATCGAACCAAGTATAATTGCTGATCAAAATGCACTGGGTTATCACCATGTGTACACCGTCACTGCAATTTAACCGTGTTTTTGAAATTCGAAACATATTGCACTTTGATGAAAATCGTAAGAAAGGTGTTGCAATTTGATTTCGATGACCGCTTTCATCACCAATGGATTCGAAGGCCCAGTACACAACAACAGTCGCACACTTGGCTGGCTATGCAAGATGTATCGCTGAGTCGGCGATAAGAGGCACTTTAACCCATTTATGCCTAGTGGACTCTCCCATCATTCTAAATTGGATCAATTTGTTTCCAAAATTAGGGATGTCTAGTATATTAATTTCTATATTTAGAATATTTCTTACATCTGTTTGCCAAGGCCTTTTTTCTAGACGCTAGGCATAGATGGGTTCATTAAAAGAGATTAGCATCAAGAGTGTATCGATTTCACTCCAAGAAAAAAAAACACACACACACATGAATTATTGCTGGTAATGCAATATGTATCCCTTTGTCGACGATTTTCAGCATATAGAGAAAAGATTACTATAAAGAATGTATCGATTTCACTCAAGGAAAAAAACGATGTAATACATAGGGGGTTCGTGTACTCAATTAATGGCATCTGTTGACAATTAAAGCTACTAAAGAATACGGTCAAAGATGAGTGGGAAACAATAACGGCTTCATCCAACAACTTATTGACTTTGGTCATACACATGGTCAGACTGGCTGAGCATCTGCAGATATTTAGATGAGTCCGCCCGGATATGCCAGGAGCAAAATGGCAAAGGAAACAATTAATCAGAAAAAGAATATTGAACATATATTGGGTTGAATATTTTTTTTTACATTTTTTAACAGAAAATAAATGTAGCATTATTGTACGAGTGAAATCAAATTCGCATGCATTTTTTACCAATCTACCCGTGCCAAGTTTAAATTCCCACTGCGGTGAATGTCTCTAAACATAATGTTTAAAAAAAAGTATTGGAAAACTGCTTTAAAGTATTAAATATAAAGACTTCTATCAGATAACGCAGACGGCATATCTCACTAACGCTCCTTAGTGTTTGCATTCCCCGCAAGGGGTCCCTGGTGGCCTCTTTGTTTTATCAGACAAAGACAATCCCGCCCGAGATGTCACTTACCTAAGTGACAATCCTTGATATGGCGTATCTGTCCATATCTCCTCGTCAGCTTTTCACATATTTAAAGTTGCAATTCGGTAGTTTAATTACACATATATCGTCCAATGGAGGTGCGTGCACTATCGGTACGCACACTACTACCACATACTTGCAACTAAAAAGGCTAAAATTTTACCTCCCTTACATTATAACGAATATTTATATTCACTATTGTAGATTTGAAGCTTTATTGCTGAAATACATTTTTTTTTTGTTGTTGTTGTTTAGGCTATTTTATAGTAAATATAGATTGCATTTTGAACATTTCAACAGTAATTACTGAAAAAAGTGAGATCTATTTTCAAAATAATTATTTGCATTACGTTTGCATGACATATGCAGTTCCAATGGGAATCAAAACCTTATTATATAATATCCGATTATCTTCAAAAATACTTATCTTGCTTACCGGTAAAGTGCGTCTTTAACATATTTCATTAAAATCAATTTATGATAGTTTCAACGTTTCATTAAATCAACAAACGAAAACAGAATACATCAAGCACATAAAATATGATGAAACAGTGGTGCTTACATAAGGCAAACATGGGCTATTTCTTTTTTAGCAATCTACGCTGCGAAAAAGAAGATGCGTTTATTTCCTTAATGTGTAGATAAGAACACTTTTGCTCTCCATATGCCTTAAAAGCAATAATCAAAATCACGAAATAAAGTATAGCTTAATTTTAAAAGGTATACCGATGGAGTCATGCTTTAAAGACACACCTAAAACACGCAGCACACATGACAAACTAAAGTGTTTGCATCTATATCAGACTTATGTTTTCAGAAAAGCATCCAAGACAAGGTTTATACACAGTAGTGAGCCTAGTACAACTACTACCGAAAGCGACAACATTTATATTCATAAATGACCGGCTTAACCAAATATATTTGCAACGTTTTGAAACAAGTTTATACAGACTGCTTTGTCAAGATTACTGAAAAACGCGATAAACAACGTATACCAATCAGAAACAGAAACGATTCATTTACAAATATTGCTTTATTAACCCGTTATTGTGAAAAATTCAAATTCCAATATACACGTTAACTAAGCTCCCATATTATGTCGACTTAATTGAAAGCTAACACCCTTGAAAATTGTCGGATTGTGTATGAGTAAGACTCATCTGAGGAATGAACGCAGACGAAACGCAGGAGGCACCAAATCCTAATCATCCAACCATCTCACAGGTAACTGCTCAACGCCGTCATGCCAGCAATTACTGTTTAATGGCGTTAGTAAGGCGCAAGAGTAACGAACGATTCAATGTATTAGAAGAGCGAGGAATAAGTGCTGCATAACCTAAAACTCGTGTGCGATGCTATTTCATATCCATAAACGTATTCAACGTGACATCCTGTTGTCCACTATCCGACTACTAGTAAACGATAAATGACATTATCTACGTCATATACCGAACATTAGGGCGACAGTTATATAGATGTAGGTGTTTGCGCTGACAAAGATTAACGCGACAAAACATAACCTGATGCAATGTGGTATGATACTTTCACTTGTTTGATCATTACACCTTCGTTATAGGTAGGAGATGTGTTTCTTCCATGTACAGAATATATCGTGTAAGCCATGTCGACTTATAAAGAAAGTTGCTGTTACAAACATAACACAAATATGTTAGCATTTGTTGTAACTTCAATTGCAACAATATAAAACGTCATTTGATGAGCATACAACGTGGGCCTAACAGTCGCGAATAAAGGTGAATGCGGTTTTAAGTCACGTCGACACTTAACAAGTGCACAGCGACATTAAAACGGTACAATGCAAAACACATAAATTTATTTCAATTTCGTCCTATCGGTGCAACAAGGTCTAATGCGGAATCAGATTTTAGTGGCATATGATACCTTTTTGCACCAAAGGGGTGATTTGTTCTAACGGCTTTAAGCCATGTTTCCTGGTTAGATAATCATAGATTTGTTGAGAGAAAGTGTCACTTCCTGCTCCGTCGAGTAATTGACTACGACATCTTTCAGGATGTGTCCCAATAAATAAAAACAAGACATATTTACAAGAAGCAAGTTGTTTACATAATTGATGTTAAGATATAGTTGTGTCACACAAATGACAACTGTTTGTTACACAGATCTAACGTAGGTGTTTACCACGCTTGCAAATAAAGCTTTTTTATACCGAGTGAAACCATTAGCCATCCGGGCTATTAAAAAACCTCGACGAAACACGACACTAACACCTCTTAAGCAACAAAAATCATCCGCAGCGACGAACATAATATGCAGTAAAAATAATTATTAAATTCTAATATAAATTTCAATTCTATTCAATAAGTCCACATGCATCTTACAGTATGAAATCCTACACTTTCGTCACGCTTAATAACGTATTCACGTTCCCATAAAGCAAACATTTTACGCAAGTGGCGTTTACGAACAAATCCCAATAAATACATAATGCCTTGTTTGAAGTTTTCAATTTCACTTAATAAAAAATAAAACGTTATGGAACATAATATTCTTACAAGGCACATAACAAGGCACATGGTTCTTGCAAATGTGGTTGACAGAGTTATATATAATAATAAATAATTTTCTATTCGACCAAATGTGGAAGCAAACTGCACCCTCTACAACGTGTTCTTGTTACGAAAAATGGATTCAACGTTGAGTCTTGCTGTTTTCAAGCTAATATTTATATCTCAAATGCTTTTCAGAGCTTATAACACAATTACTTTCGATTGAAACATTTCTTTATGTCTAATAATCGTTATGCCATATCAACAAACATGACTGAAAATGAACAAATTTACACATATGAACTTTGAGGTATGGATACATATTGCGGGCTAATTTCTGTTTGCTGACTTTCAACAGCAAATATAAATGCATTTTTATCACTGGGTGGCCATATGTTCGACATATTATTTTCTCATAATTTGATATAAATTTGTATGATATAATTTATATTAAACATATGTAACATCTGGCTATCATAACGTGTCGAATTTCCACAGAAAGGAAGGAAGAAACTTCGTGTTACAGCGTTGTAATGAAAAACAGGTGAATATTTAAGGCAAAATACACCGTCTGAATGATACATGCGCCGCTTGTGTGGGCGAAGTTTTTATAGCGCCCCTTAATAGTTACATAATTTTGCAAGTTGCTTTTCTTTAATGGCTTATAGTTTTGCAACTCCAGGTGTGTTATAATTTAGTTGTATCATCAAAACAGTGAATCGCTTTTTTTTTTCAATTTGTATTATGTATAACACATTCTTTTTTATATTTATGAATCGATTATCATTTTTATTAACGTCTGGTGACAAATTTCACACAATTGTTAGGATATTTCATGAATAATTTATGAAGGAAGAACGATAGCAAACGACATAATAGAGTTGTTGCATAGAACAATGTTATACTTGGGCTGTCCTGAAAAAAATGTTTTGACACTTAACAAATCAATTCGGTAATGCGAGACGCAGCAGAAATAATTACATCGACCTCAACAATGTCGCTTGTAAATATATCAAGTTACTTAAAAGCGCTTTAACGACAGACGAAATTTGCCGTAAAATATTGTCACAAAATGGCGATATGTCTGTCGGGACCATTGGAATAGATGCGTTGACAGCAAAACAGCATTTTGTACGACATTAATTGAATACGTTAGATCGTTTTACGACGTGCAAATAAAACTTTAGCGTACATACAATGTCAAGAAAGTGTTTATGGTGTGTTGAAAAATAAATAACATTTTAATTGTTGCATGCAAGTAATAAACTGTCTACCAACGGTAAATTATATTGTTTGGTATAAATCATCACCTATTAATAGTGTCTCTTATTTCTCGCCAGTATAAAAACATGATTATATACATGGCACCTTATAAACCATGAATACAAATTATACACTAATATATCGAAATACCGGTGGAAATTCTAGATAACAATACAATACAGTCATCTATTTGAGAGCTGTCCACAGCTTTTGTTGTATAAACATAGCAGGGTAGAAAAAACGCACTTACAACCTTAGGATTTGCATCATTATCGGCGATTAATTAAGTTCGTAAGTGAGCGGACGATTTCCCGCCTTTCTTTAAATATGTTGATTTAGAGATTGAAATTCTTTTATGTATAGATATGTTATCCGAAATTCAGTGTTATATTGAAGCTGCGATATCAGAGTTATGGTAAATGAGTAGGAAAAAAGTGCAACTATTTTTCATCGCAGTATGAAACGTAAAACAAATGTATGCGTAACATAAGGTCATGAGGTTACAACAGTTTTAATTTTTAAATTGTTCAAAATGTAAATTGTAGTTTGTACAGTTTTTTGAACCACCATATTGATCAAACATCATGTGTAAATGCACTAAATTACATTAGAATTTCGTCAAAGCATTTACATGTATATATAATTTTCACACGAGCAGATCAATAAAAAGCGTTGACTTCGTTGTGGTGATACACTCTGGTGCTGATTTAAATCTGTATTTCTATTAGTAGATGCTGTCTGAATATAAAGGCAGCTGGTTCACATGTCAATGAGCGCTAATCCACCCTTCAAATTTAAAGAATACTGCTGACGTTAATATAAAGAAAATGGGAACATAACATTAGAATCTATCATAAAAAGACCTTAATGTTTAATGTCAAGATCGTATCAGCCAATTTGAATCAAAATGATAACTTACTGTAAGAGAACAAGTTTTTTATTTGTGGGAAGGCCTGAACTTTTCAGCAACAATCCTTTGCTACTTAAATCGATTCAATAAGAAACAAACTTCTACATGTATGTAAAATTAATATTAGTGAAGAGGAATAATATGTGTTAATATCGAATTCTCAAGCAAAAGAAATCTCAGTGGAATGCGATTGCAACTAAGTAAAATGAGATGTGTAAATAATTGAATTCGTATATATCATTATGAATCAAGTTCATTTGCAAAATAGTGTACCATCTTCACACACAAAAACCGAATAGTCGCCTTAGTCACACGGTTTTTATTTATCACGACATACAATAAAGGTTTAAAGGTAAACATTTAAATCAGAGAATGTTTTGGCAAATCTTCGCTAATAAGTAGACTTAAAGTCAGTTAATCAACTACCGAAAGTAGTTGATATTCAGCACATGGTGCTTATAAATTTTGCCAATGAATCTTATGTATTGCAAAAAAAAGAATCTTTTCGAATTACCAAGTCACATAGTTTGTTTTCACGCAGCCCTTTGATTAATACCGTCGGGTCAAACTGTACATCTGTGGAATGTCAAAGAAGTACATTTAATCAGCCTTTTCCTTACAGATAAATTAACCAGTATTGATCTAACCTTTGTTCACTGTGGGCATCAATAATTTTTGTTCTTTTACTTGATATGCTTAATAGTCCTTCATGTATTTTAAGAAGATTGTATGCATGTACGCCCTACGACCGTCAACATGTTGGGGTTTTCGTAAGCTGATTAAAGGTGATTGACATGTTATTGAATTGGTATGGGGCACGTATCAACACTGGTCTATTCGACATATGTTGTAATGAAAAAAAACAACAACACTATTTAAGATTCTATTATTTAACTTCGAATATTACAACAATTGTACTACTATGTAATCTTCCCAAGTGGCAGTCATTGTATTAAACATCTGTGTCTGCATAGGTTTTAATTAACGCGAACATTTCACCTTTTATAAAGCACTTCCCATGTTAAATGTGGGGTGTTTATTTCAGGACTAGTCAGCCAATTTTGGAATTTGTATCACACCCCCGATTCTAGTAAATTACAATCGTGTGAAAAAGCAAGGAAAACGCAATGTGCTGACTACTGATTTGCTTTCTGAGTATTTCAGTCTTTTATTTTGTATAAACTTCAACGACGAATTTATTTATAGACCGTTTTTTTTCCTTAAGTATTTTACTCTGATTGGATAAACATATCAAGTGACCCTTTCGTCATTTCCCATGAACCCACTTGGTACCCACTCCTTTGCATGACCTTACTACTTATTTATAAACAAATTGCAAAATAACGTCAATATAATCAATAGTATTGACGTAGTTTTTCTATTCACATCGGCATTGTCGCAAGGACGCTTAGTGTGGCGCGAACGTTAACGATACGCCGTTTGACGAAAATAAAGTCGAAACTGAAACTTGATTCATACGCCAGCGCATTGAAGTCAGCTGCGGTCTTTGGAATGTTAGCATTACAGGTGATGTTGGTCCTTGTGTTTGTTATTAGCATTGTAAAAGTAGTTAATAAGAACATGCATGTGTAACTGTATTGTTGTTGAAAATTCATAGTAAACTATATTGAAAAACATTTTTTAGATGGCATCGATGTATGAGACAGCGTTCACGCCAATTTGGCTTATTTACCCATACGGTTCATATGGCGACGGAATGCAGATAAATAGTATCATTAAATTCCTAAATAGATTAATTAAACGGAAGTTTATATTTATCATGTTATCTCTTCATGATCGACCTTGCATATGTTGGGAAATAAATGAAAACAAGGATGTTATAAATCACATTCTTGTCGCCGCAAATCATGTGTTGTAATAAACCACAAATAAGTTATCTATCATGTATTGCATCTAACAGTAAACTAATTACTGAATACACCAATATAGTTCCATGCGATGCGCAAAAATTTACATATAAATGTCATTTTTGTGGATAGCTATCGAAACCATAACTACCGAAAACAAGCATTTTCTTACAGGCATCATTTTCGTCTGTCTCTTTCGTACATTCAGTTATATATATGGTTATTTGGAAACGGCAGCAAAATGTATTGAGATCATGTATCACACGTTTTACAAATTGAACTTAGGACTTACATTAGAATCGTTCAATGTAAATGTTGTGAATGTAACGTAACGTTATTTGCCGCGCCGCGCTTAAGTGTATTACGTCCCTGACGTCACGCCATATTTGTTGTTGTTTATATACGTCATTTTATTTGAATCTGAAGTAAAAGGAAGAACCTGAACACACAACGCTTTGTACCTTTATTATCCCACACGATCGCGATATTGGTGCCGTGACAAAAAAATGAATCTACAGAAAATACAGATACAGAGAGAGGGTCACCGCCGTTTCATTGAGAAATATTTGGAGAAAATCGAACAATCTAAGGAGAACGATTCATTGACCGATTTTCACGCTATTCTCAACGCTATTGAAGCGAAAGTCACGATTCTACTTTTCTAGAGACACTGAATGAGAAAATACTTTCACAGACGGAGATAGAGGGATTGGAGGAAGAAATATTTCAAACAGACACGTATTCAGCGGAACTGGATATCCAGCTGTGTCGCTTACAAGCTTTCCGAGATCAACAGGAGAAGAGAGCAGCCCCGCATACTACCAATCTACCACGAGATGACCAGAGAAATTCAAGTAATCAGCAGCGCAACAGCATTGGTTTGAACCCAGACGCTTCTTCTTTCTTTCCCGACAGAACTGTGACGCCAGGAAGTGTGACGGCGAACTCTAACAGCCTGGCTCCCGGCGATGTTGTACTGAAGATAGGAAACGTGAACGCCACGAACATCAGCCACAACGAGGCCCAGGAGGTGGTCTGCGGGGCCACAAACATCCTGCAACTCACAATCAAGAAAGGTCCCGGAAAAAGCGCCTCTATGTCACCCACGCCCATCGGGTCCGGTCAGTTTTCGACCCTTCTGGAGCAACGTGATAAATACTCTACACTTCCAGATTATCGTTTCGGAACTGGGTACCAAGCACTTAATAATGTATCTAGTGGATATAATAACGGCCAAGAAAGTAGTGCATATGACATGCGTCAGTTGGAACAAACTCCGCCAATGTCTGGGCAACAATCACAACAGAATAAGTACCCTTATAAGTCGACATCTGGTATTCAGTTACAGTTGAATCCACCAACTCAAATTGATATACGAAAAAACAACAGCTACAACCAAAAAGGAGATTATAACGATGGTGGTAGTTACAGTCAGCCAATGTCGCATGTGCAATATACGAACGGAAATAGGACTGAGTCTCCGTATCAAAGGCAAACATCGGTAGGTTCTAATCGTCAATTTCCTTATTCAGGTCACCCTCAAAGTTATTTTAAAAAACCTACTCCATTTTCTCCCGGTTGTGCAGATAACTTCACCGACAACAGCCAACAGCACCCACGTGCTCAAAGGCAGACGTCGTCCGGAAGTCAGCCAGTTGGTAATGTGTACGACGCGACAATTAGCCCTGGCTTTCAGTCCTGCTCTTACATGTCAGACGAACCTCCGCCTACCCCACCCCCACCTGACCTATCAATCGACTCGTTCCTTCAAGCGTTCCGGAGATTTGCCAGCCGGAAGTCGTTGCCCACGGTGATGGTATTAGAAAATGCTACGACTTATATTGCTGCTTGCAATCACCTTAAGAAGCTATTCAACTACCAAGTCGTACAAGAAGAACTTAGCAGAAATGGAACAGAGTGGCGATTTATTCCCAAAACGTACAACTGAGTGTACATGTAATTGAAATACGAGAGACAGTTAAGAAATTGTTATTCAGAAACTGAGTGATAAACATTTGATATTCATTTCAAATTAACGTGTATACTCGTGATCAAATTAGCGTTTATGCATTCTTACGATTGTCACGAATGATTCAGGATTTCATAAGTAATGATACATATTCTCCTCTGATTGTTAATAATTGTCACTTTTCGCGGCCTCAGAATGTTGTGAATGTAACGTAACGTTATTTGCCGCGCCGCGCTTAAGTGTATTACGTCCCTGACGTCACGCCATATTTGTTGTTGTTTATATACGTCATTTTATTTGAATCTGAAGTAAAAGGAAGAACCTGAACACACAACGCTTTGTACCTTTATTATCCCACACGATCGCGATAGTAACAATTGTAGATGTTCACAATTCTATTTGTCATTATTTGATTTAAAATCGATATTGCTTGGAAACCGGTTACAATAACTTCAGACATTCTTCTACATACTTAATTAATGTATCCAGCAAAGCCCTAAAAATATGTAATTCAATCCAATACAAATCAAAGGTCATAATACCATCAATATGCAAACATATGAAAGAGTTTATATGTTTTATGATTACCAATTGAAATAATAAAAAAGGACTACATCCATATTAGAAATATTACAGAAGAAACTAACATTCATATTACCATTTTATATCGATTTGTAAACGAATAAAAAATCAGTGCATACATGTGTATATTCAAACCAACTGCAACCGAATAGTCATGATAGGAAATTGCGGAAATAAATTATGGGCCAGATACTGTATGATAATATGAAACACTCATACATCACGATTTCTCACAGGTCGCAATGCGTATGTAGGCACCTACAACAAGATAGCTTAATCAATATCAACACGTCTAACTCCAGCCAGGTCAGGCAGTGTATATGTATATTATATTTTGGAATATATAAACTAACTTTTACGCAAAAAAAAATTGTTTACAGTACTTGAAGACAAGATTATTCGTTTTCTAGTGCAGTAAAGAATATTACTACTTGTTATAACAATACATCAATAAATCACAAGGCTTTCTGGCTATTACTAAAACCGACAAAACAGGACACCGTCAACCCTTAAGAATCAAATTATCTATGCAGCGACGAACATGTTTTGCAGTTTAAGTAAATATTTCAATTCAAATATGAATATAAATTCAATTCAATAACTCAATATGCATCTAACTTGAAGAAATAGTACACCTTAATCCAGCTTAACAACGTATTAACATTCCAACTGAACGCCGCATGTTTGCATTGACAAACCTATTGAAAGAATAAATTCGAACATATTTTGCGTTTTCATGTTTACCGAATAAAATTAACGAATTGTAAGAACATCATCATTGCGTATCTTGATTTGAAAAGCATCTACTATCATCGATATCTATATCATTTTATCTATTATCAATATTTATCTTCCAAATGATTCTTAACCCTAATTGAAAGTTCTCACGTATGGAATGTCCACCTGGTTACAAATGAAGAATTTACATACGAGACAATGGAACATAAGGCTTTAAAGTTTAAAGGATTACACTTGGTCCTAAACACGTGGAATGTACAAACCCAGAATCGAACTTAACCGTAACGTCTCCTGTACCTCGCACAATCCTCCTATGCCCAAACGACAACTGAAGTTTTTTTTAAATACTGCAGATTCAAGATGCGATCAAAACAAATCTGCTGATCACATGCTTATTTCATCATACTATTTACTCATACTGACATAGTCAATCATGTCAATTGTTTTCAAAGATATTCTTTAATATAATTATGATGAATATTTGTCATGGTTTAAAATAATAATAAAGAAGTGCCATTAGCTGTGTATGTTTATACGTCGATAAGCATTTTAGTTTAAGTCTGATGACAAATGTCACACAAGTGTTGGAATGTTTTCTGAATAATTAATAAAGGCAGAACTATACCAACTGAGAGAATATGGAATCAAGCAATTAACAATTGAGCTCGACTAAACAAATCATGTTTTGACACTTAACAAATCAATTCCGTAATGCGACACGCAACGGAAATAATAACATTTGTCGTAAAAGTGTCGCTTGCTAATGTAACTGATTTTTTAATGGCGCTTATACGACAGATGTCATTTTCCGTACAATATTGTCACAAAATGGCGAGGTTTGTGTCGGGACCATGGGGAGGTTTTGGGAATTTTTACCAAAACTTATTGTTTACAACAATATACTTAGTGGTTACAATGATAAAAAGCAAGGTGATTAACGAATCCGGCGTAAACGACGGTAACTCTTAAATTAATAAAACATTGCTTAAATTGAGCCGTTATTGACATAATTTAACGTGTGTGCGTATATCGCAAAGGAAAACATGGTGTTTATGGTGCGTTGAAAATAAAATTAATTTTAAAAATTGCTTGAACGAAATGCACAGTCTGTAAACGGCAACTACTAACACTAGTGAGTCACAACAAGAAGTTGTACCATTCTGAGCATGTATCCTCACAAAATAAACACGTATTAGCATTTAAATACTGCAGTGATTATATTTTTGATAATCGGGATATCCTACCTTACAATCATGGACAAATTGTTTAAGCAATCCAGGCCTTTTATGCGCAATGCAGACCGTGTGATTATTCCATTGATATGGATATTTCAATGTATGTTATTTTTAAGACAAAATAAAGTACATTGCAAAACCAATTTAAATGCTTATTATGAAACAATATGTATTACAAAACAAGGATTAGCTATTAGGCAACATTTGCACGAACTAGTAAGTCGATAAATATAGTTTAACTCGTTTGTTTGTTCAAAAAATGTAATTCATACACTAATTGCAAGCACGTTATTATGAGAAACTTTAAACTATTAATCAAATTTCAAATGTTAAAAACCGGTTAGGTAAAAACACCTTTTTTCTCACGGGTATTTGAGGAAAACAATTTAAAATGCCACTATGTAGCAATAAACTTACGGGACGTGTACGTACAATTATGTATATCTTCCTATTCAGAAATACCTACGTCAACTCAATCTGGCGAAATAGAAAGTCATCTTGTTCACATGTCATAGAGCGGTAATCCTCGTCCTCAGAACTATTCAATACTACTGAATTAAATATATACTTAGCCTCAGATAATTATGAGCTCAGGTGATGATGAGTGTAATATGTACTTTGGTCCGGTTGGAACCCAAAAGAGATATAATATGATCTACAGAGCAGAGTGGACACGCCATATATTTGTTTGAATTTGTTTGGGAAGCATTAGCATTTACAGAACGAATTCTGTATAGAGGAGCATACGACGAAATATGCGCGTGTAGACATGTCTATTTCTGTTAAATTGTAACTTTTTTACACTTATTTGACCGCCTCCTAAAGCACATATATATTAAAAGTAACGACATCATAAATATTAACTCAAAAATGAAATCGCAGACAAAATGTTAGCTATTGAGGTTATGGACAGTAATAACAAATCAATACATGTAGAAAACGTTACGAATATTACTTTCAAAACCATCAACTATACTTTTTTCTGTGTGTTTTGATACAAGTTTACAGTATATATGAGTCGGATACAGAAACATACCCATGGTATTTCAAAAGGTTAATGAAATGTCCTAGCACAGTGGAAAAAATTGTTAATCGATATATGCCAAAACGATCCAGGAAACCTCTTTGAAATGGACGATAACTAATACAAAGATTGGTGTTCACAGTTTTTTCGCAGAGTAAACATATGCACAAAAGTAATAGTTTCATTTTATAAGACTCATCCATTTGGATTAATACTGTTAGTAAGCGCATGTTGAAAACATGTCTTGTCATTTTGGAATTGTGATATTACCGTATTGTGATCAAGTATTTTTAAGCAGCAGAATGTTTGATGGCTCAATAGTGACACTAATAAGATTATATGATCACAAAAGGCGTGTTTGAACAACAAAACCTTTTCAATAATATACTTTCTTTAACATTGAATGAAGTGGAAATGCAAACCATACTCAACAGTGCAATCTGGTTTTCTTATCTAATAAATTGTATGTAGTTTTAGCAAGCTCGTTTCTTTACCCCAGCAACAGATATAACCCGCTGATGAAAACGCATTTATCTCCGTGTTTGTCAAACTCAAAGCCAAATAACCTGTAGGCAATACCAAATTCAAGGGCCAATATCGGTGAATGCGCATGGTTACAACAGTTTTACGGATGCATGTTACTTAGATACAATACAGTTGTAGCAAATGTGCTCACACTGTCAATAGCGACACATGCAGAGACAATTTAAAGAGATATGTACCACAAATTAAAATGTTTCACCCATAAAAATAATATATGTGTTCAAACTCCCATGCATTTATTACATCTTTTAGTCTATACGAACGAAATTTGTGTATGTCCTTAAACAACATCATTGAATATCTCCACAACAGAATACAAGAACAATAACAGTGTGTTTTTTTCGAAAATAATCAAGGAAAGTCAAATTTCTGGAAAAAAAGTAACAAGCAATACACAGGAGTAATTGATGACTTGTTGTCAGAACAATGTTTGTATTTAATAATGAATTTTGTCGTTGAATACAACACTAAAGATGCTTCGGGCAAAAGTCCAGCGTTAACAAGCACTTCTTTAACCCTTAACCCCCCGTTGTAGACATTCCTTTGTATAGAAAAAATAGTATACATGTTTACACTCTTAATACCATTACGTATCTTAACAGTTTGGAAACATCACTTGGAACATTAATGAACACTTGACAATGATAAATAAAAATGCCGTTGAAAATCGCAGATAACAATGCCTATAGAAGTGTCAGCTGTTCAAGAGCGTTTAACTGCTACTGTGTAAATACTGCAGTGGAGGTGAATGGTAGTGCATTATTACAGCATTTATTTAGTAATTAAACACGATATTCCTTTTCTAACGGTGCAATGCATAAACATGACAATTCAAATATTTGTGGACGTTTATCCCTGCTTATTGCTTCACTTTTGGTGTTAACCAAACGTATACCAAAAAACGAGAGACTATAATTGCAAAGTGATTAGTCGTGGTTCACTCAATTTGTCACATCACGTAATAATGATCTTCAATCATGAGTACAATGCAACACATAACATGTTCCTCAAGAGCAGTTAAGTACTAAGTATTGACCTCGCAGTAAACTCAATAAATCTGACAATAAGAAAGTCAGGTTGTTCACATTCCAAAGAGAAAGATCGCCACGTGGCAATAAGACTTCCTTGCGATATACAACATATGTCAGTGTAAAGTTTCTATAGTTTTATTTTGGTTCCAAAACAATACAAAATGCAGGTACAACTATGTTATCGCCATTGTGTCATGTTTTCTTTTATTCATTTTTTTTAACTTTTGGAAAAACACTTTCTTATTGAGCAATTCCGTGCAAAAAAGATTAAATGTTAACACATGTCATCAATGACAGTGGGTTTCAATCAGCATATTTTATAGATTTATATTGACAAATTGCTAATTAACGCAATATGTAAAAACGGCTGTGGTATGTTGGAATGGTAGAACATGCGACAATATTAATAAACGATTCATTCATTAATTTAATATAATCTTGACCTCCCCTGAAGAAAATGTGATCAGGAGTACTGCTATGTTCTTGTATTATGCTTTTCAAATAAAAAATGCGTTACTGAATAGCAGTTAATTATAAATACATGTTCCATTACATATGTATGTTTGCTTACATATTGTCTGTGTATTGAAATTTTGTGGCTATACTATGTTATTTGTACTTGCAAGGGACGGAGGCCACATAGCAATAAACATTGAATCTTAAATATTGAATCATTAATAATTATACCCGGTTTTAAATATTGTCACTGTTTGAATCATTCCGCCGAACGGTTTTAATTGTGACAAGTTTCTCGACAGAACTTAAAGGTTGAAAAGGTAAACATGTCGACTATCGATTGAATTGACACATTTTATAAAATATATCCGTTATGTAGAAAAAAATATTTTCATTAAATCACTTGCTCATAGTAAACTAACCAGACACTGCTCCCTGTCAATACATAAATATATTTCCATCATCGACAACCGTATTCACCATACAACGCTACTAATTATAACCTCACTGCGCTTTGATTTACCGCATAGAGTGCAACATACCATCTGTGGAATGTCAAGCCAAAAAAATTAATCAGCCTTAGTGTAACATATTTATTAACCAGTATTGATTTAACCTTTGCTCACAGTCGGCATCAATGAATTTGTTTAGTTTACTTGATACACTAAACATTCTTCCAGTAACTTAATGATTGATTTGTTAATACACGCAAAAACCATATTGGATTGTTCTTAAGCTGGTAAAATGTGATCGGCATTTTATTACACCAACCTCAGTGCGCAGTGTCGGACCGTATTTGGTACAAAAACGAATATGTACAAGTTTGTACCATATTCGGCCGAATATGGTACAACTGTCTAATTGTACCATATACGTATCTGCAGTTTTGGGGTAAAATGCCTGACCGAATATGGTACAAACTTGTACCATATTCGGATGAAAAATGTACCACATTCGTTCCGAATATGATACACACTCATCATCGTAATCATCATCATCATCATCATCGTTATCTCATCATCATCATCATCATCATCATCATCATCATCATCATCATCATCGTTATCTCATCATCATCATCATCATCATCATCATCATCATCATCATCATCATCATCATCATCATCACATCAATTATCAACATCCCAATGATCATCATCGTTGTTATCTTTACCAACACCACCATCATCATCACCATCAAAACCAACATCATCATATCCATTATCATGATCGTAATGGTGATCACAAAAGTTTTTTTTGTGATGATAATGACAGCGATGTTTTCGGTCGATAATGAGGATGTTGTGATGATGATGACGACGATGAGAATATCATCATCATCATCGGCCAATAAACATCGCCATCATCATCATCACAAATATTTTGTTATCATCATCATCATTATCATCATCGTCGGCCGATAAACATCGCCGTCATCATCATCTAAAAACTTATCATCATCATTATAACCATCATCATCGTCCGATAAAAATCGCTGTCATCATCACCCCAAAACGTTTGTTATCATCATCATCATCATCATTATCATCATCATCATCATCATCACCACAATCATCAAACCCCAATCATCATAACCACTGTCATCATCATCACCACCACCATCATCATCACAATTTTTTTACCATCATCATCATCACAAATGTTTTGTCATCATCATCATCACATATTCATTTTACATTTTGTATTTTATAATTTGTTTCATTCAAGAGATTCAACAAACTTGTACTTTTTTCATTTATTGGTATACTGACAGGATTTTTCAAAGTAATATTGAAGAACATAGAACAGCATTTAAATTTTAATCCAACTGTAGCATTTTGACAAGACATAATATACATATATACATTCATTTTAGTAGCAGCCAAAATATCCCAAATGTGCTTCGTAAAAAGTTACCAGTAAATGAGCAAATGACAACAAATTTCCGGTAGAAGAACATAATCATCAATCACAAAAATAACATAACAGGTTTCCAAACACCGATATACATGTATATTTCACCTGTAATGTCTGTACATGACATCTATGATATCATACCAACCGATTCCACTAACACGCAAACGCAGCCATGCGTTTGCCCATTTTGGCCCCTTGATGATTTCTTTTATTGCCGAAATAAGACCGCTGTTTCTGCCCGCTCTTGTTAATAGGAAACGAACGCTAACAGGATTTCTGTTACTAGTATCTAGTCCAATATCCGGCCGAATGTAAATTCTAGGTGTTTGCAAACTCATTGACCTTATTAAATCTCTAAAGGGTTTGCCGACCTTCGCCAACACAAACTGGATTGACGGGTTTGATTGTATGCAGAACTTAAAAATTTCAACTTGAATGTGAAGTGGTAACATCAGAAATGGAAAAGTCGTTCGCTTCTGTGCCCTCCTATTGTTTATCATATCTTGAAGCTCTTTCAGGGCTGAACACACAGAGACGTCACCGTTGTCGCCAGAGTCACCGTTGTCGCCGGAGTCACCGTTGTCGCCAGACGCAGCGTTGTCGCCGGAGTCACCGTTGTCGCCGGAGTCACCGTTGTCGCTGGAGTCACCGTTGTCGCCGGAGTCACCGTTGTCGCAAGAGTCACCGTTGTCGCCAGACGCAGCGTTGTCGCCAGATGCAGTGTTGTCGCCAGACGCAGCGTTGTCGCCGGAGTCACCGTTGTCGCCAGACGCAGCGTTGTCGCCGGAGTCACCGTTGTCGCCGGAGTCACCGTTGTCGCTGGAGTCACCGTTGTCGCCGGAGTCACCGTTGTCGCAAGAGTCACCGTTGTCGCCAGACGCAGCGTTGTCGCCAGATGCAGTGTTGTCGCCAGACACAGCGGTGTCGCCGGAGTCACCGTTGTCGCCAGAGTCACCGTTGTCGCTGGAGTCACCGTTGTCGCCGGAGTCACCGTTGTCGCAAGAGTCACCGTTGTCGCCAGACGCGGCGTTGTCGCCAGATGCAGTGTTGTCGCCAGACGCAGCGGTGTCGCCGGAGTCACCGTTGTCGCCAGAGTCACCGTTGTCGCCAGACGCAGCGTTGTCGCCTGACGCAGCGTTGTCGCCAGACGCAGCGCTGTCGCCAGAGTCACCGTTGTCATACGACTGTTCTAAGCGTGATATTATGTCCTTGTACACGCGTTGATTGATACGGATACTAACGTAATGCATGCCAAATCCTTCTGGGAAATACCCCAATGCAATTGTTCCAACATCACCATCGAACTTTCTATCTGCTGACACAATTGATGAGTGTTCTAGTCCTCGGGTAGAAACTACCAGGCACTGCAAATTATATTCTCTCATAAGTGCAATGAGCGTGAGGTTGTCGCCGTATGTCCCATTCTTAGACATATTCTTAACGTATTCATCAAATGTTTCATCATAGACAAAAGATTCATAGAAATATCTGTTTTCTACAATGTGATGGACTGCTTCCTTACGTAAAGCATCTACGTCTTTGTATATACCAATTTTACCAAGTTGATGCGATATAGCAGCAAATTGACAATTTCCATCCGGATTTGGGTCCATGGCAATATTCACCCCATCCAACAACTGCAGATTTTCATGGTGTGTTAAAACATGATAGTACTTAGTTCTGTGATTTTGTTTCTCTGAGCGGTTCTGTTTTAATGAATGTTTTTTAATTTTTCGTTGTTTCTCTAACGCAACAGTTAGGCTAGTCATGTTTTCGACCCCAACCGATTTGCTTACGAATCCAAGTTCGGGTTTGTTCGGTACTTGAAATGACACGATATAAACACCATTTCGTTTTACTTTTTCTACCTTGCCTTCGATAACATATCTTTTGGTTGGCACCCTGGATTTTCGAAAGGGATAGCGAATTAATACTGTCTCTCCTACTTTGTACTTGCTTGGGGAAGTTGCGTTTTTCAACAGCGACCTGTAAGCCTTTTTATTTGCTCGCCGTATGGTTTTCTTTATTTCACGAGAACTATGACGTTCTTTGGTAAAAACATGACTTCTTCCGTAGTAGGCTTCAAAGGGCGTGAGACCCCCAAGAACTCGTTTGAAACTTGTGTTTATGGCATAGGCTAAATCTTGAAGCCCTTCGACCCAGTTAAATCCACGTTTACTTTTTGTTGCAAATAGAATCTTGGCCTTTATAACACTGTTTGACCTTTCACACTTGCCCTGTGATTGAGGATGATACGGCCTACTATTGGTCATTTTGATGTTGTACTTGTTCAACAAAAGTTTCATACTAGGGCCTTTAAATTCCAGTCCGTTGTCACATTGGATGATGTCAGGGGCAAGGTTAACCATCAACACGTCCTCTAATGCCTTTGCAACTTCACGCGAACTCTTCGTTTTCAGGGGTTTTGGCATAACGTACCTAGAATAAACGTCCACGACTTGTAGAATATAACTGTATGTGGACCCCTTGTAGCTAACACTTTGATTTTTCATGTTAATTATGTCAATCTGCCATCTTTTGCCTGGTTCCTCTTCTGTAATTGTCTTTGGCTTTGGCTTGTTTGTAAATCTCGGATACTTCTCATGGTAATACTTGCTATTGTACAGTATTTCAAGGATAGCTTGTTCCGAGAACCCCGTGTAATTTACTTTCAGTTTGTTGTAAATAACCCTTGCTCCACATCCTTTGTTTTCCATGAACATCTTCTCAACAAATCTAGGAAGATCTTCTTTCACAAGGACTTGCTTTCCGCCACACAATAAAGAACCCCGGTCACCAAGCTCGAAGTCCTTACGTTTTCTAATCATGGCCAAACAATTATTCTCTTCAGGTGTCCGTTTCTTCACAGGGACATCAAACGATCCGTTTAAACATCTGACAATAATGTCGTACTTCGACCTGGGCAAGCACCCTAATTGCTTCCTTTTTCTCCTAATTGCTTCCTTCATCTGAAATAATATAATAAGTTATTATACATTTATACTTCATTAGTTAATAGAGCTTGTATTGAACACCGCGTGTCGAAAACGAATGTCTCACGACATGAGCTGAGCTAAAATCACTCGTCTGATAGCTCCGCTAAAATTTACAATCCGAACTTCCGGGCAATATGCGCAATGAAAGTAGCAAGTACTTCATGTAAAGTTTCATTGAAATCCAACCGAATTCAAATTCAGGGGAAAAATAGCGGGCAAACTTATGGCGGTCAACGGACAAACGGTCTGTAGAAACCAATGCTACGTGGATGGAAGGGATATAAAGAAGGGGCCCTGGGGGCCTAGGTCGCTCACCAGAAGTCACGACTAGGCAGGGTTCGAAGGTCAAAGACCTATAAACTCCATAAAATTTAAAATGTTCAAATCTACAGATTACAGGAGCTCGATCTGATTTTGGTGGAAAATACACTTTCGAAAAAATGACTGTAGCTTAAATATTTTAGCAGTCTAGGAGTTACGCACCCGGAAGGAATGTCACGGACAATTGGATAGACGGACGGACAACTGCAAATGCACTCTGAGGGGGGGGGGGCATAAAACATAAAAATCAATGCATGTTAAAACATCAATGCATATTAAGACAACTGAAAATTAAAATTATGTACAGTACTTACTGTCAAGAATTCTTTTGAAGTTTGAAGAAAGTTTGGATTTCAATTCTTTCTAGTCGAAAATCACAACTTTTCTTGCCGACCGCCAAGTCAAATATGGTTACTGACTTCTGAGTAAGACTCGTGTGCAAAATTCCCGCCTTTTTAAAGCGGCACGTTATCAAAGAAAAAATCGGAAACTTCAAAGCTTTGTCGGCTTCTCAGCAATATGACGTCGGAACGACAAATCAACTTTACAAAGTAATGTTTAGGAATACAGTCACACCTGTCTAAAGCAGCCAGTCAAACATCCTTATTTTTGGAGAGATATATTCATTTAAAAGAGCTCAAAATCTCTTAAATCGGATTTTGGTGAAAATACACTTTCGAAAAAAAAAGTTTTAAAAATTTGAAAATTGCTATTAATGATCTCCACGAAAGTATCTGGCCCGCCCGGGAATTGAACCCAGGCCGCCTGCGTGCCAATCTGACGCGCAACCGACTGAGCTAGCCGGCGAAACAGTTACACAACCAGCAAAATCCATGTAAAGTGTGGTTAGGTTAGCTGTTTCTGTTACTGCTAGTTACGACGACGACGACGACGACGACGACGACGATGATGATGATGATGATGATGATGATGATGATACTTTTGTCACTTCCAATATTAGGTTAATACAATGTATTTGAGTTTGAAAAAAAGTTTACACATCGGCAGACTATTTCATTTATTAAGAAATACATAATTTATGTACCATATACGTAGGCCATTTTCATTTTTATGAGTTTTTTTGGTATGTACCAAATACGTTTTGGCGAGCATAGAAAAACTTATTCCAACCGAATATGGTACAATGTTTGTACCATATTCGGTCGAAAATTGTACCATCTTCGGTCCGAGTATGGTACATTTGTACCATATTCGGCCGAATATGGTACAAATGTACCATATTCGTTTTTGTACCAAATACGGTCCGACAGCGCAGTACAAAAGCTCTGAAATAGATTCAAGAATCAACATATGGTTTATGGACAAATCCCTATTGATAATACGTAAAATTACAAAAAGACATACTATTTTCGTAAATTATAACTAAGCCGAGCTCTTGATAAACGGAACTTAATGCATGCGCGTAAAGTGTCGTCCCAGATTAGACTGCGCAATCTGCAAAGGCTTATCAAGGACGAAACTCTGGCTTAACTGGATTTTCGTTCAGAAAAGACTTCATTAAAACAAAACAAAAATCATGAAAGCGGAATGTGTCGTTATTGATCAGTCAGTTTGGACTGCACAGCCTAATCTCGGGACGGCACCGGGAACAACCGGGACGGCACCGTAGCTCCACCGGGGCCCATACAGACCCCGGCAGTGCTACGGCAACGCCCCGGTGAATGCCGTTAGAGTCCCGGTATATCTACGGTATATAAGAAAACACGAGCTCTGCCCGAACGCCACCGGCATTCACCGGGGCTCCGCCGTAGCTCTGCCAGGGTCTGATGCCGGTATAGACACTGTCAGTGCCGGCGGTGTTACGGTATACCGAGGCTCTGCCGGCTTTCACCGGGGCTCAACCGGGGCACTACCGGCGACAACCGGGGCTATGCCGGGACGCTGCCGGCTTTCATCGGGGCACTACCGGCGACAACCGGGGCTCTGCCGGGGCTTCACCGGGATTAACCGTAGCCAGTCCGGGTTGACCGGCACTCTGCCGGGCTGTTGACCGGCTTCAACCGGGGCGGCACCGGGAAATAATGTGACAGCGTTAAAACATTTCTACGAATCATCCCGATCCTCGCCGGTCGACCGGCGTTAGCAAACCGGGAGGGACCGGGGCTTTACCGGCAAAAGTGAGAATTGGGCTTAAGTGGATTTTCTTTTGAATACGCATTACAAAGGAAGTATGAGTGTTTTCCTGATCTGTTAATTATGTAATAGAAAGCTATTTTAGGCTTTTGAAAGTGATTTATTTGACGCCAACAATAACAGTTTTTTGCATATCTTCACCGCCTATGTAGACGAAACTCTACCAGATCTGTAGAGTTGAACAAAAGGTTATCGTTCCCACAACCAGTATCGTGTTGTCCTCAACCGTCTACGTACACTGTAGTATATACACAACTATTGTCTTGTCTTACAGTCTCTGAGCTTCTGCACTCAGCCGCTAGGGTCGCTCCGTATAAATTCGGACAAAGGGAGCTATTCGGACAAAACATCGTAAATGCATTTTACGTCACACTAAACCTAGCCCCAGGCCTTCAGCGCCTACAGCGCTTTGATTTGGTATGTAATGGTTCTGGTCTCGCATCAACAGTTTAATTTTACCGGTTTCTGAAAAGACTTTGAAAATAATAAACGCTAATACTAATATGCGGACACAACAAAATACCCGGACCTTTATCAGAAAAGTTAAACATGAAATATACGTATGGCAAATTAAAAGAGTGTGACAAGCTCGTGTGGCAGTTATCATGTGGATTTTGAAATAATGTTTCAAACAGAAGTGTTTTTCTTTCACTGCAGTAAGTTTATTTCTCCGGAATTTATTGAACTGTTAAATTTATCATGCTTGTACGTCTGCCTTCTATAAATGATTAATATACTTGGAACCAGGTAATCATTAACAGCGATAGCACATGAATTCACGAGCTCTATTTGACACGCGTGCGTAGTGTTTGTCGAGCAATACAAATGGAATGTTTAAGGAAAAGAATGTTAAATTTGTTTGTGGCTGTAAACGAATCATGCAATTGGCGATTTTAATTTAAAAAATCAGTTTTGAGTACTTAAAATTTTGAATTTTACATTCAATAGAAGCAATTGTATCAATCTGATATCCCCGCCAGTTACATTAATGATATGGGCATTGCTCTTTAAAAAGTTTTTTTTGCATGTGCCTTAAGTGCGGATTGCACAGGCTAATCTGGGACGACACTTTATGCACATGCATTAAACCCCCTTTTTACAGAGCGCGGCACATATTTAACATCTGTATTTTATTAGTAGTTAATGGCTAAATAGTTAGTCGTTTATTAAATGTATATTGAAATGTCCATGAAATAAGCGATGCAAATACACATTTAAAAAAAGTGTATATTATTCAAACGAGCGTTTGATGCCTGTTTTCCTTATGTGAGTTCGCCAATTGTAGCTTTTTGAAGTGACAATTTTTCAAATTCCAACAGATGTTTATTACGTCGAATTTGAAATATTTTATCTCGTTTTTCTACAAAGTGATTCCCAATTTTTATTTGCCATTTACACTTTGCGGTGCTATTATCGCAAATTGTATCGAAATTGTATATTTTATATGACGAGTCCTATTGGATTCGACAAAGGAAATAAACATACTGTTTTATCTTTGATCAGTTACGTCTATTCATTAATGTGTGTACTTTAATCTGCATTACTGTTTTTGGAAATTAACGCTCAATTGAAAGATATATTTATTGCAAGAATTTGCGTAATAAATCATGCTAAAACTCAGACATGAGCACTAAAGTAGCAATGTTATCTTAAATAAACATTGGAAAAAATATACTTTCTATTTTGACAAGCCTGTCTTTCAACACACAATTACGATATTTGAAATAAAATATACAGTTCCGTACAATGCGGTATCTTGTGTTAGTAAAGTTCAATTCACTCGAGTATACAGATATTATTTTCATGTCGAAGTTTATTTTGTTTATTTAAATCTCCGTGAAAGACAACTATTTAACCAGGAAATTATGCTTACAATAAATAAACATCTGCAATCAATAACATTCTTGTCGTTGACATGCATGCATCGCCATTTATTTAAATTAACGTCATCGATCACGTGTTTTCTCGCTAGTAAATGAACTAGTTATGACCACATAATTGTTGCCACAGACGTTTTACTGCAAATATAAAAGTGATTTTATTGACAGCCGTCAATAATGCAACAAACTCATCACGCGTATATTTACAATCAAAGTACTGACAGTACTGGTGTGACGATGCTTTTGAAGAGGATTGATATAAAAGCATCTATTTAAGTTTATCTACATCACCACAATTGTGTATGTGGGTACGAAAATTTTGGGTAGGAAACAAATGGGTACGAGAATTTTGGGTACAACAATTATGCCAAAAAAATTAAGTACGTAAAAAGATTTGGTTACGAAAAAAATTTGGGTACGAAAAAAATTTGGTACGAAAAAAAATTTGGTTACGAGCAAAAATTTGGGTACGAAAAAAAAATTGGGTACGAAAAAAATTTGGTACGAAAAATGTAGGTCACGAAAAAAAAATTGGGGGTACGTGAAAGTAATACCCGTGGGGAACTTGATCCTTTCAGCGAAACTGGGAGGCGGGTTACATTCTCGATCAAATATAACAAGAAATATCTTTAAAAAGGTATTCGACGTGTATTTTCTGTACCACTTATCTTAAAAAACTGTCTGTTACAGTAAATTGTTTGTGGGTTATAACATTACGTTTCAGCATATAAATTCAAAACTTGACATGCTCTTTAATTACACCATGCTCTTTAATTTCACATGTATATCATACCAAACTTTATATTTTGTTGTTTTCTTTCCTAAGTTAATGATGTTATGTGTACGGACGTGATTTCACAATCCCATGTGCATGAACATATACTTTTTCTCTTTTGATTATTGTTCTTTTTCTCTAATTCAATAAGCTTAGGCATGTTTGTTCGTTAAGTACGGCAATAATTTCATGATTTCCGATCGAAAGTGGGTATGAGCACATAGTCGTAAGAGCACTTGAATACGTGAGTTCGCCCATGAACACATGGTAAGGTTAACTAAATCTCCGCGATATGACCTAACATGTGTTTAAAACAGCAAACAATATCCAACAAACGAATGAATTGTCAAACATAGTATGTGCACTGATGTGGCTCTGTTATTTATGCTTGAAAAATTTATAAAATATGCAAAATGAGAAAGCACGCAGAAGAGCGAGTATCACAGATATGATATGGCTATTATGCTGTTTATATACCATAGTCGCTACAGCGTTTACAAATGGCAGGTGCGAAATAATTCGTTTTCTTTAAACTCATGATCGCGTTGAAAGTTAATTATACACGTTTTAATTCGCAATTTATTTACTGAATCACGACAAATGTAAAATACAATACAGAAAATGCATAGTTGTTTCATTGATCTATAAACATATAATGGATTGAATAAAACTGATTTAAAATTAACGTTTTCAAACTATTATTAAATCTTTTCCCAGAATATGTTGTCCTATTATACCTTTATCAATGATAATCAGCGAGGTATGCCGATTGGAAAAATCGAGCTATCTCAATCGGACTTGCTCGGTCTTTTACATAGGTTGCCATTGTGAAGAATTTTTCATGATATGATAACTTAGACGATGCTTCGCAGCATCGTCAAAAATCACTGAAATACACAGGTCTTCTCTGTCTTCTTCGTGATATATTGATATATGGATATGGTGTTAACATGTCAGGCAATTTATGGACATACGTATGAATTAATATGTTTAAACTATTACAGCCACTTGACATGCTTTCATGTACATACATAGTTTGTTGATAATGTAATCAACTTAAACTCATATTTGATTGTCGCATATGAGTCATTATATTTTTTGCAACATTTTTGACGATGCTGAAACAGCATCGTTTAAGGTATGACAACCATCAAAAAATTCTTCACAATGGCGACCTATGTAAAAGACCGAGCCAGTCCGATTGAGATAACTTGATTTTTCAGTTACTTCCCTTGGCATTCGCCACTGCGTAGAAGATTGCTCGTTGATTTTCATTGATAACATTCTCCTAGCAGAGTTGTCGTTCGTGTTTCAACATTCAACAATGGCCGCCCCCGTGAGAGTCTCGATTCAAAACTTTCTTACTGCATAAATTGGCTTGTTTCGCTATTTAGAAGCTGTCATTTATGATATATGAAATATTTATTCACTAAATCTCCGCTAATGACAACAATGGATGGAATTCGAAGGATATATTCGATGTGAATTGATCACTTTCTACAACAATGGCTTCGCCCATGAGAGACTTGATAACACTCGTGTGAAAACTTTCTTACAGCTTAAATCGGCTTGTTTCGCTATTTATTAATGCAACAAAAAATGGAATTCGAAGGATATATTCAATGTGAAATGAAGAACTTTCTGGATCTCGACATATTGACAAGGCAAAACTAGCATACTGATGATACTGGTATTTAAGTTATCAATTTAAGTCACATTTTGGTTTAAATAAATTGTATTCAAGCATTTTGCGACTTATTGAATGACTATGATACCCAATATCAACATGTTATCGGAGATTTGCAGATCACCAAGCTGTCCTGAAATTCAACATTGATTTCAAACTCTTTACTGGTTTGTACTCTCTCTTCTATGTTAGTACTTTCATCATTTTAAATTTAAATGAACTGTGTCACAGTGAAAGAGACATTAAGGTAATTGTGGCCAGTTTGGATCTAGATCAGTCTGCAGTCGCTTTAAAGCTGTTTGCTTAAAAGCGTTTTTCTGACAATAACAAATAATTTATTTGGATACTGATTGGACTGCGCTTTTCCTGTGACATGGCTCAAATAATAGAATTGTCATTAATCAAATTATTTATTTCGAACATTAATCAATATTTCATCTTGTCCCTCGGGATCAATGACTCCAGCACTTTCCTGTTGAGAATTGAATACTGCTAAAGGCGATGCTAGGGGACGTGAGAGATGTTGCACCTTCCATTATCGCTCGATTGCTCATTGTCGGCTCGGGTACTACGTACATGTACCCCGGGTACTCTTAAGTCTACTTACATGTATCCCGGGTACGGTAAATATACTTAAATGTACCCGGGAAATTTAACCCTAAATCAGTCGTTGTCGACTATTTTTTTGTTTTAATTATATATACACATTTATGTCAATTTTCTGTAGAATGGCCTCTATATTATCGGAACACATACTCAAAAAGTATGTTGATGCAGTGTTTTTTGAAGAGAAGTGTGTTAAAGATAATCGGTTGCGCGTTTTACGACATCGGATTTTGGGCGCGAATACAATTCGGGTACAGTCTAATATGGACCGAGTACAATTACGTATATTTACCGTATCTTGGGTACATGTAAGTATACTTAGAGTACCCAGGGTACATGTAAGTATACTTAAGAGTACCCGGGGTACATGTAAGTAGTACCAGAGCCGACAATGACCAATCAAGCTCCATTATCCCTCATGAACCGACTCAAAACACCGAGTCGGCAATATTTGACTTAATTTTTGGTTTGGTTGCTCTCGAGGGATCGAACATTTCAGAATCTTCCTAAAAGCCCTACGGGTTTGATCCCCAGAAGCGACATTGAAAACTAGCAAACTTTGTTATCTAAAAGGCTGCTAAACCTGATATACAATGATAATGTGAATTTTTTCTCACATGATGTTCATCAGTTATATTATATAAAAACTCACAGCATTAGTAAACAACTGGACAATAATTAATGAGCGCATCTTTCATTTGTATTTGACACTTTGATTTTGACATGGCCTAGATTTAAATATGTGACTGGACTTTACCAGCACTCTTGTAACAAAGCTAAAGTTTAAATGTACCATTGAAGATCACCTAAATCCAGATTTGCTATTATAGACGTGTGTAAAGTTTTAAGCGTGTGACAAGTAAGCAAAAATTGGTCATTACCCAGAGGCCACAACTGATCAATGACTGTATTAAAACAAGAAAAATTAGTGCCTGATTTAGATTTCCTTAGATAGTTCAATAAAAACTAATTTCAGAAGACTAGTAACAGTTTAACGGTAATGTTACCAATGTGTCAGACCAGGGCCTTGAATTTGAAATCTAGGACATGCATGGTCATTTCTTCATGAAATCAGGACACAAAATTGTATTTTAAGTCCTTAATTGACCTGGCTATAGTTCTCAGATTATTATAAGCTCAATCAGTATATTTATATCATTATGTATGCTTTGTGTATTGTAAACATATACACAATCATGCAGTTACGTGATAGCAATAAATAATATCAAAGCTACCCATACTATAAAGGTCATTGACAAAGCCTATGGTCAAAATGTGAACACATTGAGTGTAATCGCCCTTTCGTGCCAGCAAAAACAACACGTTGACAGGTTGTCATTTTTGACAGTTCTACTTTCACTTTCATTTTGTGATATCAAACTATTAACAATTATGTGGCTGAGAAAAATATCGCCATTGCTTTTTATGCCCCCGGTAGGGTGGCCTATAGCAGTTGAACTGTCCGTCAGTCAGTCAGTCAGTGTGTCAGTCCGTCCGTCCGTCCGAAAACTTTAATGGCCATAACTTTTTCAATATTGAACATAGCAACTTGATATTGGGCATACATGTGCATCTCATGGAGCTGCACATTTTCAGTTGTAAAAGGTGAAGGTGAAGGTCATCCTTCAATGTCAAATGTCAAATATAAAGCGTCTGTCTGTCTGTCCGAAAACTTTAACATTGGCCATAACTTTTTCAATATTGGCGTGCATGCGTATCTCATGGAGCTGCACATATTGATTGGTGAAAGGTCAAGGTCATCCTTCAAGGTCAAGGTCAAAGGTCAAATTTTGCAATATTGAAGATAGCAACTCCATATTCGGCATGCATGCGTATCTCATGGAGCTGCACATTTTGAGTGGTGAAAGGTCAAGGTCATCCTTCAAGGTCAAAGGTAAAATATATGGCTTCAAAGCTGCGCAGCAGGGGGCATTTTGTTTCACAAACACAGCTCTTGTTTAATATATTTTCTGCACATTTCTTAAAAAAAACTTATATCAATACACGATTTTCTTCGTTAATTCAAACATTCCTGATAGACTTGTGTACATATTTCGCTTACATTTTGACGCGCGTAGGTAGGACCGCATTACCGCTTCCGAAATGTGTATTCATACTATTGCCTTCGAGGAACTTATCTGATGTTTGACGGAAAGGGCCGAAAATGTGCGAGTGTGGATCAAGTTCCCCACAGGTACTACTTTCCCGTTCCCCCAATTTTTTTTCCGTACCTAAAATTTGTCGTACCCAATATTTTTTCGTACCCAATTTTTTTTCGTACCCAATTTTTTTTTCATCCCCAAATTTTTGTTCGTACCCAAATTTTTTTCGGTCCCAATTTTTTTGTTCCCAAATTTTTTTTCGTACCCAAATTTGTTTTCGTACCCAAATTATTTTTGCAAAATATTTGTACCAAATTTTTTTTCGTACCAACATACACAATTGTGGTGATTGTGGTGATGTAGATAAACTTAACTTGATGCTTTTATATCCATCCTCTCAAAAGCATCATCACACCAGTACTGTCAGTTCTTTGATTTGTCCCAGAGGTTTATCTGACCGCAAATTCGATATGACCCTCGCTGATTGAAGCTATTCAATTATGTAATTATAAACATATTTGCTTTTCAACCAGTTGCAAAGACTATGTACATTTGTACTACGGTGCGTTTGTATGTTAACACGTACCGATGAATTGTTACCCAGTTGATTGTCATACAAAGAAAACATTTTATTACCATACAAAGAAATACACCATTGTATGGAAATTATACGGAATGTACACAATCCAAAGTATTGACTAACTTGAATGACAACTGACTTCTACCATGCAATCATAAAATGAACAGAAGAAACAAAAGCTTCAATCACACTTAACGGTTTAAAATGCTGTAAGAGAAAAAGATGTATAGATGTAAAAGTTTTTAATCGAAAACACCTGCTGGTACAGCTTTGACATAATCACGAATTCCCTTAAGGCAATATTGATTAGTTATCGAATAATTTCATCGACATTTCAGACCCTGCCTTTTGGTTAAACGTTTACTCATAAAGATTTTGTCAAAAACAAAATATTAACTTTCGCTGTGAATCAATAATGGATTGAAAGCAAACATAACAGCTTCTGTATCCGACTTTCGCATTAATGTGAATAGCGAACCATGACAATTTGGTGTGATGGTAGTGAAAGAAATGCAGTTCATCTAGTACATGTGTTTCTATATGCACATTCATCGGGTGAATAATTAAATAATTGATCAAATATATAATGCATTTCGTAGTTACATAAACTAAGCCTCATTTTACATTACTGTTGATATAACAGTGTCGATATGGTATGTATGTCAATATTGAGGGAAAAGTTCATTCAGTACAATATTTGTCAAATAAGAAAGTCGACTTATTTATATGATAGTAAGCGTTAGTCCTTGTTTAAAGTACAACCCACTATTAACAAATCTGGATGTATGGATCTCAAAAGTCAGATCTATACGTTAAATAATTCTGCAGTAAGATACATTTTAACGGCAAATGAAAATCTTCGTAGTCCAGTTTGTACCATTAAGAACATTGAAACGATAAATTCAAGGAATTAGTGCATCTCCTAAAATCATGATTGTGGGACATGATTATTATTAACGACATTAACTAACAACGAGTTTTGTATCCTATATAGCAAGTAATTCAACAAGCAAAAAAAAACGTTACACAAAGTGGAATCGTTTTCAGATATGGAATGTAGTTAGAAATGGGAAGCTGTTGGTCATTGGCATAAAACTGTATTTCTTGTACAATCTGTCCCTTGATGTTTTATATTTGCGTCAAAAAGCGAAAATTGTATATAAATATATAGGTAAGGCAAAGGTTTCCGTGTTTAATAACCTGCAAGTCAGATGGTATAGTCACGTGGAATGCCAAGTTTCGATATGGAGACGATAATGGACCATAACCTCAAATTATAACATAGAATTTACCTCCTGAAGCAAAATTTATTTTCCTATATTTAACATATTTTTCTCGTAAAGAAAATAATTATTTTCCTTCATAACTTGATAAATTTAATATTTCACCAGAATGTAGATGAAACATGACTGTAGCACTGGCAATGGTCGAAACGTAAGCGTTTTCGAAAACCGTTGTAGAATAATTAATGTCCTATCGAACTGACGCTTTATTGCAAATCTCAATATTTGATATTTCATGTGAAACATATTGTGATAATTCGAAAGTGAACGCATACAGTACATTGCAAACGATAAAGGTCTCATGTATGATGTCTAAATAAAGGGTCCACATTGACACCAAAAAGATATGTTGAGGTAAAATATACCAAAGTGATTAACATCAGTGCTTGTTCGTTGTAAAGGCATTCATCTAAAGAGTCTTTAAGACATCACAAACACATTCGTGCAATTAAAAAAAGTTTTTTATATGTAAGTATTTTATTTAATTTTGTTTTCTGCATGTTTATTGAGCGTTAATTGGTCAAAAGAGAAATGCCACTTCCATTGGTGTTCTCATTGGGAAGGTATCTAAAGAATTGTGACAGTGGCACGTGAAAATGTCAATCGATACAGTTAATCTCTAAATACAAACGACTGAAATGAAGCTTCTTATACGGCAATAAATGGTAGATTATAGTGAGAATACAAAAAAATGGTTAAAATTTCAAAGGTTCCCACCATCCAATAAATGAAGTAAATGCGCGGGTTTGTCATATACGTCAAAACATTCAGAAACTTAAACATCTATGCATGCGTAAAAAGCAAGAATATTATGTCATTTAAAAAAACACTTATCTGATGTTCAGTGCAATGTGCCATTAAAACAACATTAAAAAGTTTACGAAATGTTGTGCATTATTAAAACTGACTTTTAGTGACACTTCACTCATGTAATTTCAAAATTCGTCGCTTTCGGAAATTGTCTAAACTTCAAAGACCGACAGATTTTTAATGCAGCTTATTTAAGATATCGCACCTTCCTTTTCAACATTTGGATTTCAGGTCTGTTTGGGGCTCTTATCTCTCGTCGTTCCCTCAAACTGGGCATATTTTATGACAAATCGTATCCAATAAATAACATCGGTTTGGATAACAAAGACAAACGAAATGCGCACTGTTTGTTCTCGGATCATTTCAGTCCATTTATTTCTGCATGTTTTTGAATGTTATAAACCCACGACTAAATAAACATGCATTTAACAATTTATTTGACGGTAAACACTCTGTTTTATTGCATTGTGCGTCAGACATAGAAACGGTCGTTTAGGGATATGCGGTTTTGACCATGTTTTACTATGCTCCTTTTTATGTGTAATTCGTTTAAACGACACATGTATTACGCTGTTTTAAATAACCTGCCCTGTTATTATGTTCTTAATAAGTAGAAACACATGTAATAACCAGCGTTTGTAACAAATATTTCACCTCATTAACTGACGGACATTTTATACGCTCTCACGATGAAATTGACATGAGATCTTTCTAAATTATTAACCAACTTGCAAGTAGCCTGTGATTAGTTGGCTGACTTAAGTTTCGGATGTTATCTGAAATATTGGACAATAGAAAGCTGTACAATAACATCACGCCCTGCTTTTAATTTGGTTATATGATATAAAGACGACGACTTTATACGGCCGATAGCAATATACAAATACGTGGTTTTAATAAGCGCAGCTTTATATTCCGATTGCGGAGGTAAACATGTTCGTATTGGCGTGTTGTGTTGTGCGCTATTTTCACACCATATCATTTTCTTTGTATTTAGAGTCTGCTATTTATGCATCAGTATAACCTTAATAAATAAGATGGTGACAAAAGAGAAACTATTGGAGGCATATGTAGTAGAGGCACTGAGTTTGTTGCTAAAATGTAGTACTGCTAGTGAAAGCCGTAGTGGCAAATGACTTTTGGGATAATTTTTTTAGAAATTATTTAGTTGACCAAAGTATACACTGAGTATTCCATCACGCATTCAAGTCGTCCTGTCTAATTGCGAATTTGGCTTTTGACATAAACATGTACAGAATACAAATTGGCTTAAATTTACTTAACAATTCCTCATAGTAAAGCTAGAACATTTCAACACTTCATTTGTGTATGTAAACAAATACCAGTAACTCTTTATGGCAAGCAAATGATGATATGACTGAAAAAAGAATCGCTGGTTCTATAGTATTTTAGTCTTAAGGCTCAGACTCACCAGTCTTTAGGTCCACGTTATCCATATTGTAGAATAAATCCTGCACGACCCCGTTCCAATTTGTTGTTTGTTTCTCCGCTGGATCATCTGATCCTTTTCCGAATGACATAGGGTCACTCACAGGGACATTCTGGGGATTAAATTCCGACATGTCACGGCCCTTTTCTGAACCGGTCTTAGTCACAAAAGCACTCACATTGTTGATAGTTGCGAAAATATCCTCATCTAAATCTATTACAGGTACTTTGTTATGTATATAACTGTCGCCACAAATATCAGGTAAGTCATTAATACCATCTGGTATTGAATCAGGTGGTTTGTGTACCTGCACTTCTGTCACAAGTATTTTCCCTCCAGAAACTTTTCCAGGAACACTTTTATCGCTTCCATCGGTTTTCTTTTTATAATTTGTATTGGTCGCTACTTCTTGATATGTGCTCCCGATATTTGAAATACTCCTTGCATTTTTCAAAACGTCGAACTTTGTGTTAGAAGTTCTAATATCAATTGATTGAGAAGTACACGTTTCGGGACATAATGCTGCAGTCAATGACTGTGAATTACTTTGTAAGTTCCTTATTTGCGATATATTCGGCTTGTCTGGAAGAATTGCTCTTGACTGTGTTGTTGACTGAAAGTAGGGTTCGATCGACAGACCCATCCTATTGCTAGGGCTTACCTCACTAATATCTGTACCTCTTTTTATACGAGGAGAAATATTCGATTGGTTAACTGTGACGTTACACGACGTCACAACACACTGAAAACTATCTGCTTGAGAAGTATTTGACTTTGCCCCTGATGAAAGCTGTTGGTTGAAGTTAGACGTTGAATATTTGTTTGGAAAATCATTATATGAACGCCTGTTACGGGTACAACTCTGATCCATGTTATTGCTTCTATTTAAGTGCCCGTTTATGATTCTTATTCCAGATGGGTAAGTGATGTCGTTATATAAATCACCCGACAAATTTGTTCCACTGTTGCCGTAATGAATATAACTGCTTGTTTGGGAACCACTGTAATTACTTCCATGTTCCAATGATTCTTGCTTTCCTTCATTGTTATTTCGAAAAGGTGTGCTGCTTTCAAACGGAATGCTACATTTTGGATATGAATGATGAACCGTATCTCGGGAATGTCTATGATGTGATTGATGATGTGAACATTTTCTTTGTATTGGTTCAGTGTCTGAATGATAATACCGAGAATCAGAATCAATCTCTGAAATCTGTTGTATACCTGTATGTTTCGCCTCCATTGAAAAGCGACGAGGACCATCATTAGACTGTTCTGGACAGAAATGGTCGTTCTTGATCCTAGATGAATCATTACCATAGTAATTATTTCCCTTTGATTGAAATGAATAATTATTTCCCCTGTTTGCGCCATTATTAAATCGTTGAACGTTTCTTATCGAACTAGCTTCGGTATCCGAAATAGCAGCGTTTTCGAAAAACGTCTTCTTCCGTCTGACATTTCCGACGCTGCTTTGACGTCGACGTGGAGAGGAATTTTCCACCACTGACGTCGTTGCAACGCGTTGGGACCTTGTGGCAGTGAATGACGACGACCGCGGTGTGATCTCATTATTAATGTTCGACGTCACGCAGGAATTATTCAAGCAAGATGGAGAGTGTTCACGGGAGAAGCATTGTGGTTTTGTTGACTCCGGCTGTCTGGACGTGCTGTGATTCATTATATCACAACGTGGAAATATCTTATTTTATCATTTAGTCACACATTTACGGGTTTCTAGCGAAATCTTCACATTTAACTTTCCCCTCCAATAGATTCACAATAAATTAATGTACTAGTATATGTTAATCAGGCAAGTTAGTTTTTAATTATACACTTATTCCTATTTTACAAGAATATTTATTTTGATATACAGACTATAATAATATTCATTACCGTCAATTTAATCTACAGACTATAATAATATTCATTACCGTCAATTTAATCACATATCGCATATTTTTATTCCATAAAAAGCGCTATACACTTAAAATGGCGGAAATAATTTTCCAAAATCACATATTTTGTAGCGTATTTTTCCTTGTTTCAATTTTTTTCGGCTATAGTACACTGAATTATTAACTCCCGATGTATCGATTCGCTTAGCGTACACGCAATAAGTTTGTTACACTGCCGATGTCTTCTTTATGTAAACCTAAATCCACACTTATTCGACATGATCCCTCAGTCGATTACAGAGCTAAACAAATAAAACTCACCGATCCTGTCTGATACATTTGCATTTCATTCATTTCATTTCTAGTGGTAGCGGACCCGTTCTAAAATTTCTATTGACACTGGCTTATCGTTATCACACATTCATTTTCTTTATTATCGATTTCAACTCGAACTGCGTACAATACAGCGCTAATTTATAAATGATAAGCACAACAATGCAATATCTGAATCAAAATATGCGCTCATCGCACACGCGAAAACCATGCAGTCCGGTGTATCTATTAATAATATGTAAATACATTCCATTTGTATTATATGTTTCCAAATGATGCGTAACCTAACTTCAATGTTTATACTGCATAGATTTATTTAAACAGAAAAACGAATGCAGTGCATTTATCTTCGCCTCATTATTTCAGTGATACATTTATGCTTTCTTTTTATGTTCCCTAATCGAAATTCCGTGGTACAATGTGAAGTTCACGAATATCACGTTTTACTCTTGTCATTATCATTTTATCATCTTATCATTTGAGCTTTATATTCCCAAGGGCTACTCCTCAGTAACCGTAATAGTGGTTTTTTAATCTCTGTTAAAAATAAACAGCTATGAATTATGACATTTACTTAATTAAATATCACATCATTTGCATCACCGTGTATTTTTAAATACACGTTAATCCGATTCTGTCAACAATACTGTATTATTTCAAACAAAAAATTTATGGCGCACTAAAATAATCATTTCGTATGTTTTTCTCGATTACTGATTTGATCAAATATTAAACTCGGAAAATCAATCTCCTCTAATGTGATTTAGACATAGTGCAGATTGAAAACTCGAACTGTTAACTTCCATAACAAAACATGCCGCGTGAAGAAAATGTAGGAGTACATTCCATAAAAAATCACATGCACTTTTTCAACACAACATAACTTATGTCAAATAAATTATTACTCATAATCCAGCTATTTTAACAAGTAAGCGTCATATAAAACAATCATAAGTTTCATATCACAGGATTATAACGAGCCCAGCGATGCATTCAATGCAAACACGTACATTTACAGAAGTTTTATGAGCGACACTACCCTTTGCCTATAAAGTCTCTCTCCCATAAACCCGAGAGATGTGTCAATAAAACTCATGAATTAGTGCATAATGCGATATCGTTTTCATTATAACGTATCAAAAGGCGAACATCGTCACGTGATATGAAAGCCGATATGATATTATTGATGTGATGAATAAACGCATGAATGCTGTAAGCATCCCAATGAGCGAGAATGGTTTATAAAGAAACTTGCGAATGTTTTTGTCGTGGTAAGCGCCTTTTCGGGCATAAATATTTAAAGAGCCTTGGTATTCTCATAAGTAAAATAGGATTGCATGGATAGTTGAATTAATACTTGAATTAAATGTTCGGAAATAATTAAATTTCTACATTTCTAACCATGGTGTTTAAGATGTATAAGTGAAGATATATTAGCTTCACCATGAATTATTGTCGAACTTTAACATTAGCCCGTTTGATGATTATTTAAAAAAAATGATTGTACATATGGTACATATGTATTACTGCACAATTACAAACGAAAAAGTGTTGTATTCAATTTCATGCGTCAAGTTTATTTATTTTATTATCATAGATAAAATAAAGCGATATGGACTATCTAACTCAGAGATAGCAGAAAGTATAGAAGTACAACCATAAGCAACCTGAACATACTTTCGCATGTACATAGCAGAACACAAGTTTGTTTCAGTGTTATGCTAGTTGCAAATAATAAAGAATACTAGAAAAATACTAGAAGACAAATGTTTAGGTAAGCCATATGTTAGGTTTCGATTTGAAATAAAAATGCAAAATTAAATGCATGTACATTTATAAACAAAAATGCTATGTGCAACATATTGCTATGTACAATTTATAAAAGCCTAATGTTTGTATATAAGCCTAATGTTTGTATATAAGCCTAATGTTTGTATATAAGCCTAATGTTTGTATATAAGCCTAATGTTTGTATATAAGCCTAATGTTTGTATATAAGCCTAATGTTTGTTTATAAGCCTAATGTTTGTATATAAGCCTAATGTTTGTATATAAGCCTAATGTTTATATATAAGCCTAATGTTTGTATATAAGCCTGATGTTTGTATATAAGCCTAATGTTTGTATATAAGCCTAATGTTTGTATATAAGCCTAATGTTTGTATATAAGCCTAATGTTTGTATATAAGCCTAATGTTTGTATATAAGCCTAATGTTTGTATATAAGCCTAATGTTTGTATATAAGGCTTATGTTTGTATATAAGCCTAATGTTTGTATATCAGCCTATTGTTTGTATATAAGCCTAATGTTTGTATATAAGCCTAATGTTTGTATATAAGCCTAATGTTTGTATATAAGCCTAATGTTTGTATATAAGCCTAATGTTTGTATATAAGCCTAATGTTTGTATATAAGCCTAATGTTTGTATATAAGCCTAATGTTTGTATATAAGCCTAATGTTTGTATATAAGCCTAATGTTTGTATATAAGCCTAATGTTTGTATATAAGCCTAATGTTTGTATATAAGCCTAATGTTTGTATATAAGCCTAATGTTTGTATATAAGCCTAATGTTTGTATATAAGCCTAATGTTTGTATATAAGCCTAATGTTTGTATATAAGCCTAATGTTTGTGTGTTTATTTATATCCACAGGTTTGTAATCGATGCAAAACCAACACTTAGAACATTAAGTGTGTTTGACTGTTTCTTATTTCTATAATGTTTTGAATTACTCGTCACTTTAGCCTCATCGTTTCATAATGACTTGCACTTTACCAACAAGTCTTAGAGGGAATTCCTTGGGTAAGCATTCCAAAAAGCACGGAAGATTAAGGTTGAATGACACCATAATGATCTCTTCACAGATTCTTGTTCAACAAAGCCGTGTACTATTCATCTACATTGAATGACAACCCCATAAGAAGATTCTTGGCCGGCTTAGACTTATAAATGATGCTTGACGACCCAGCATCGGCCAATATACCGGGGGCAAAGCGGATTAATTGGGTAACTGACATTCAATGTTTTATTTTGGTCTATTTAAATATTATATCAATAATCGATATCTTATCTTTAATTGCCTAATTTAGCATGTACGTTTCTGGTCCAATCAGGAAGAATACCCGATCTCTTTAATACGGGATTAAACAAATCGGTTTGAGGCGTTCTACATTCATTATTACGACATCATTACTAGTGAATTGTCAAGAAGTTCGTACATTGCTGGTGCTAGAAGTAATTATACTCTTTTATAATTAACATGAACATATATTGTTGTTTTTTTATTTTAAACTGAAATGTCTATTGAAATAAAAATGAGAATTAATCGCATAAAGCGGTCCTCATTAATTTGCATCAGTATGCGCGGTAGGTTATTCTAACACAACAAAATACGAAGGAAGTAATTTTCGTCGTTAAACCATATATTTTGAAATGTTCCTCATACAACTGATGTCGTTCTTTGTAAGGCGTGATTCTTTACCGTAGCGCACACATTGTAGTCAAAGAGGGTGGACTCTAACTAAAGTTTCTCATTTAAATTCTACAAATTTAATAATTATATTTTGTTCTGTGAAAAATATAAACAACTTTTATAACTGTATATATGACGGAGAGTTTGTAGAGACCGAATTAATAAAGGTCGACAATAAAAAGAGAGAGGACCTTCTACGCGAAAAGAAAAACTCGGAACGTAATACAAGGATTCCGCTCGTGATTACGTTTTCGCGCGCACTACCGAACATCGGCCGTATCATCCGCAGACACCTACACACGCTGCACACGTCTGATCGAATGAAGGAAGTGTTCCTTGAGCCCCCATTAGTAGCCTTCAGAAGGGATTGCAACCTGCAAGACATCCTAGTACACAAGAAACACAATAGGATGTTCTTCCGGAAGCCCAACATGAGCGGGCCCTGTGGGGCGCAGAGGTGCGCCATTTGCCCGTACATGATGACGGCGGACTACTTCATAGATCCCAGTGGCAGAAAGTACAGCGTGAGAAACAATGTTGATTGCAAATCATCCAATGTTGTGTACGCGGTCAACTGTCGTCGCTGTCGCAAGTACATGTATGTGGGAGAGACCGGCGGAACTCTGTACCAGCGACATCTGTTGAATCTGTCGTGTATTCGCACTCAGCACAGTGACCCGGTAGCTGAACATTTCTACACAGACGGACACTCCATGGACGATTTTCAAATAATGGGACTTGAAAAACTAAACGGGTCGGACGAGTATCGCAAGACCATTGAGCAATTATGGAAGGCAAAACTTAGGACATACCGACCATATGGCATCAACGTGCAAGAATAAACCGACATGAAAGGGCGCGAAAACAACGTTGACGCCGGAAATGCACGACGTCATATCCGTTCATATTTGAAACATCTTGAAATAAAAAATGGCCGCTGATGAAGACCATGAGGTTGAAAGCTTCGGCATAAAATAAATACAGCGTTTTTGTTTAAATAATACAAGGCTTATAGAGACTTTGTTATATATATATATATATATATATATATATATATATATATATATATATATATATATATATATATATATATATATATATATATATATATATATATATATATATATATATATATATAACCTTGTATTATGCTCCGAGTTTTTCTTTTCGCGTAAAAGGTCCTCTCTCTTTTTATTGTCGACCTTTATCAATTCGGTCTCCACAAACGCCCCGTCATATCCACAGTTCACGAGCTGTGTTTTCACCGCCTGTCTGTGCTTCCGGTAGGCAACCTCTTCTGAACAGATTCTTTTCGCACGCACACCCAGACCATATGGTATTGCTTTTTTTGTAGATTCCGGGTGCGAAGAATCCCGGTGTAGGTACAGGTGATAAACGGTAGGCTTAGTATATAGGTCGGTTTGAAGGCGCCCGTTCCGTATTGTTGTCACCGTGTCCAGGAACTCTAGTTTTTCTGAAGAATAACGGAGCTCGAGTTTAATGCGAGGGTTGATTCCATTTCCTTGTGTGTGGAAAGTTTTAAGTGCCTCGATACCATGCGTCCATAAGCCCTACACATCATCCACAAACCGGAAGTATGCGAGTGGTTGCTTTTCTGACCGCCGGAACAGTTCCTCTTCCCAAGCACCCATGTAGGTTGATGCATAGTTCAGCCCGAGGCGTGAGCCAATAGCCGTCCCTTCTGTCTGTATAAAGTGTTCGTCGTTGAATGAGAAGGTGTTGTTCTCCAACACAGTGTCCATCATAACGATGACGTCCTCTGTAGGTATTTCCGGGTCCGTTCGCCTGTTTAAAGCGTCTATAGCAGCAGCACGGGCCTCATCTCTCGGGACACTTGGATACATGGCTTTCACATCTAAACAGAATATTAGCGTACCTTCCGGAAGAGGTTGTTTTATTTTTTGTATTTTGTTCAAGAAGTCCATAGTGTCTCTTACAAACGACGGAAGTGACGTCACATGGCTTCGCAACTGGTCCTCAACAATTTCCGCCATTTTCTCTGTCGGGTGGCTTCTACCATTCACAATGGTGCGTAACGGCATTCCTGGTTTATGTAACTTCGGGTTCCCTTGAAGCTTACCGGAAGTGCCATCGTTCCCTGTCATGTCTTGTCGGAGATCACTGTCTATGGAACCTCTTTTGTACATGTTGTCTACCACCTTTTTACCTTGTTTTGCACTGATTTTGTTTTGTCGTCGGTAACTTCCGCATATGTGTCGCTATCGGAAATTTCACCTTTTAATTTTTGTATGTAATCTGTGCTATCCATTACGACTATACCAGAACCTTTATCAGCAGGCCGAATGACAATTTCATCGTCGTTAAGAAGTTCTTTCAGTTCTTCTTTTGAGACCCTTGATGATGTCATCCTTTACAGCCTTGATATACGCATCCAACCATTTATCGCGGCCTGCTTTTGGAGTCCATGTTGACGGCGTCTTCTTCCTGTACGGTTTCTCTTGATTAGGATGTCCGTCTCTCTCTTCAGAGTAGAAATATTCTCTGAGACGCATGCGACGTTCCCATGCAGTGAGGTCCGTCAACAACTTGCCTTTGTCAACGACTCTTCTTGTTGGAACAAATTTCAATCCCTTAGATAGAACTCTTATTTGTGAGACAGAAAGTTGCTTCTTTGATAGGTTAGTCACTACATCCGGTTGAACCGACGGTCCCTCAGTGACGATAACACAATTTTTAGACGTTGAACCGTTTGCTGTATAGCGGCGTTGCACTTCCGGCTTGTCTAACAACACATGCATGTTTTTTGTAGGCATGGAAAGTCTTTCTGAACCAACAGATCCCACTTCCGGTTCCTCTTCGCCGACATGGACGCTTTATGCAGTCAATAAACCTTTTCCGGTGTGGTTACACTGCACTTCCGGTTTGTCAGTAGCGACATTCTTATCTTCAAGTATTAAACTGTTTTTAGAATGTGTCTTTTTTAAGGACGCTCAATTTCTTTTTCTTTGTTCTTAAAAGTTCAATTTGTGTTTTAAGTGAAAATTGTTCCAGTTCTTTCTGTAGCTTTTCGAATTTATGTTTAGTAATTGAGGAAGACATCTTATTTGAATATTCCATTTTCAAGTTGATAACCTCACGCAAAACCCGGTCACAAACAGCAATACCCTCCGACATTAAGTGGAGTGATGTTCTATGCAGGACTTTAGCAACGCGACCATTTTCCTCTTCATTTGTGTGAAGATCCATCTTCCACTTCAATGTAAATCCTTTTGGAACTATCTCACCATTGACGCATTCTTTCAAAAAATGTCTATGACTCTCATACCGGCATATCTTCTCAGTCAGTTTCTTCAGTCGCGCAAAAGCAACGTTATCATTAAACCCCATTAGTAGCCTTCAGACGGGATTGCAACCTGCAAGACATCCTAGTGCACAAAAAACACAATAGAATGTTCTTCCAAAAACACAATATGAGCGGGCCCTGTGGGGCACAGAGGTGCGCCATTTGCCCGTACATGATGAAGGCGGAATATTTCACATATCCCAGCCGCAGGAAGTACAGCGTCAGAAACAACGTTGATTGCAAATCATCCAATGTTGTGTACGCGGTCAACTGTCGTCGCTGTCGCAGGTTCGTGTATGTGGGAGAGACCGGCGGAACTCTGTACCAGCGACATCTATTGAATCTGTCGCGTATTCGCACACAGCACAGTGACCCGGTAGCTGAACATTTCTACACCGACGGACATTCCATGGATGACTTCCAAATAATGGGACTCGAAAAACTCAGCGGGTCGGACGAGTACCGCAAAACCATGGAGCAATTGTGGAAGTCGAAACTAAGGACATACCGACCATATGGCATCAACGTGCAAGAATAAACGTTAATAAAAGGGCGCGTAAACAACGTTGACGCCGGAAATGCACGACGTCATTTCCGTTCATAATAAAACATCTGAAAATAACAAATGGCCGCTGATGAAGACCGTGAGGTCGAAAGCTTCGGCAAAAAATAACTACAGCGTTTTTGTTTATATATATATATATATATATATATATATATATATATATATATATATACCAATATATAGTGCCAGTTACGCGGTCTCTGTAGTTTTCAGACTGTACTTACGAGGTCAATATAAAAAACGGGGTCTATATACAACCCCGCAATCTAGGCTCCTTTAATTACTATGAGGGGGGTGTAGGGGAGGTAATGCAATCAAATCTCACAATAAGGTCTTAAATCGAAAACCACAATCAGGTCTGAAATTGAAATTGTATATACCTCGCAAATAAGTTCGCTATATATTTCCTTGTATAAGACGTTAAATAAATGACGTATTTATATACAATAATAATAGTAGGTACCCCTATATACCTTAATTCGTGTTTATATCGGATAAAAAAGGGTATGGAGATACATGTATTTAAAGTGGGAACCCCATAACCTATTTCTAAATCAGAGACCCCGTAACTGGCCATATGTGTGAATATATATATATATATATATATATATATATATATATATATATATATATATATATATATATATACATATATATGTTAATGTAAGGATTGTCGTATTTGGTCAAAATCGCTGCCAGTAAATTTTGAAGACTACATGAGTAACAAGAGATTGCCAAGCAATATTGTCCCTTACCGGTGAAACCCCACCGTTGTCAGAATTAAAAATATATGTATATAGTTCTTGACGAAGGAACGTGCATAATCTCCATATTGCCATCTATCCATGTTTCAAGTTTCAAGAAAAAAATATGAAGAACTTTTAAAGTTATCGCAGGATCCAGAAAAGTGTGACAGACTGACAGACAGACTCAAAGACTCACGGACACACAGAGTGCAAACCATAAGTCCCCCCCCCCCGGTTTTACCGGTAGGGGACAAAAAAGCATCATATGCGGAATCAACATGGCAATATATTACATTCGAAATTAATTATTACATAACCTACATCAATGTATATATGAAAATACGGACTATTTTCATTCCACGTTCCATGCAAATTTCAAGGAAAATTTATATAGAATTTAATTTATAGTATGGAATACAATAAAACAAAAAAACTGGTTTGTCAGTCACGGCAGACGAGTCTTTTTAAGTTGATTCCCAGCGCTGTCTATATTATTGGAATATCATGACAACAATTCATAACATGTTTTTTGTCTTTTGCTTAGTCTTAGTTTATCCATAAGTGCAGTGTGGCTCTCAAATGAACATCGCGCCCTCCCCACACACAGAATTTTTTTTCGCGTTCGCATGGTCCAGTTTTGATGACGATCTATTGTTAGAAGTATTTTATTAGTACGTTTGTGAAGGCGCAATAACATCGGTAAACGTAACCGTACGTTTTTGTTTTGTATTGTTTGGTTAGTAAAAAAGTAATATCGGTAACAAATATACGACAAGTTTCATACACTCATAACCGCGGATACAATTCAATGGTTTAGCTGTTTTGCATATATTTTATCTTTTGACACGAACGTTGCATCTTTGGTGTCCTCAACGAGCAACTAATATTTTGCACAATATTTAACGTGTCCAGTGGAAAACGAACTACTAACAATTATATGTTAGATTTGAATTAAGGGGGGATCCAGACTAAAATTAAAATAAATAGTCTTGGAATACAAAACATGGTTCCGCTCTCTTTAGTTATATTTTGTTTTAAGTTTCACTATATATTATATTGAATTTGGAAGTTGGTGCAGTATGTAAAATTAACAAACTAAAGTTTAGAAAATGTTGATGTTCATACAATACTGTATACTGCAAGTCAATTCATTAAGCATAAGGTGAATGGTACACGTACCTGACTCCGCTTAGACTAGTCAAGATTACCCAGGAACAGTGTCGCGAAATAAACCGTTCTGTTTTATTATTACAAAATATTCCACTTGGTTCATGGAGAAACAACCACGATATCAAACAAGAAACTTGTATCAATGCATCGTTAGTATGACTGAATTGGTGTTAAGTAATTTGAGAGTATTACCGGTACATACATATACAGTAAGTCCACATTAGTATTACCGGTACATACATATACAGTAAGTCCCCATTAATATTGTAGAATGACATGACATCACGCAGGAAATAAATAATTTACACATATTATTATCAAGCATCTGACTGGAATTCAGACAAGCGGAGATACTTAACCCATTCATGCCTAGCGTCCTGAAAAAAGGACATTGCAAACAGCGTAGACCCAGATGAGACGCCGCATAATGCGGCGTCTCATCTGGGTCTACGCTGTTTGCTTAAAGGAATTTCTGTAAGAATTGTTCTAAATATAGAAATAAACATACCAGACACCCCTACTTTTGGAAATAAATTGATCCAACTTAGAAGGATGGGAGAGTCCACTGGGCATAAATGGGTTAAATGCAAGTAATGGCAGTGTGTGCTTTTTTAAATACTTTAAACATAAGTCGTCAGCAAACCATACATCACAAGTTATTCTGTGTGAGGTATCATCTTGAAACTACATGCTTTATGCGTGGATAGCATACTCCCGTAAATTTATTGATTAACAAAGTATAATTAAAGTGGCATTACTACTCAAAATCAACGAAAATTTCGTTCAATTGTTCGTAAAATAAACTTAACCAATTAAAAATCAGTGTTCCTTATGGCAATTGCCGAAATTTCAACGCCTGATGTGGTCTGGTAAAATATATGTTTGTAGATACAAAATGCTCGTTTTTATTATTGTTTTGCATATCTATTCATACGACACATGAACACTAAAATGGTGTTCGTGTGTCGTATGAATAGATATATTCGCGGGAATTAATTGTGGCCACAAATAAATAAAAACGAGCAGTTTGTATCTACCAAAATCTATGTAATCATACCATATCTAGCGTTGAAATCTTGGCTATTGCTATAAGGAACACTGATTGTTAAGGTGTTAACTTTATTTTACGAAATACTTAACGAAATATTCGTTGATATTGAGCGTTACAGAGACTTTAAGCAGATATTCAACACCATTTATGAAGGACAATCATACACATGTATATCGGTGAAAAAACTTAACATTGATTTGTTAGTGTAACTATACAATAATAAGTAACATTGATGAATAGTAAAGGTTAGCAACCAGTTTTGAAATATGTTTTAAGTAGCGAACCAATAAAGCGGTGAAACGACTGCGATGGTGAACACAGAGTCCTACCTTTTCACATAGTATTTGCCTTATATACATCTAACGAAAACCCAACTAGAAAAGAACCTCCCAACCGGAAAGTATTCCGTAAACATTTACGACAGGTCTGTGTGAGTACCAAACAATGGTTTATGGTCGCCGAAGTAATCAAAGTTGAATTATATCAGATGGGTTCAATGCATAATTACAGATAATGGTCACTTTATTTAGAGGACGGGGCAATTTGTAGTCATCAAATATTTATCGAACGTTTCCCAACACTTTGATGTCGACAAGGCGACACGCGCCGTGCGTTTATTTACCTGGGAGTTATTTCGACCTTAAATTTGAGTATATATTGATTGTATTAAATAGACGATTTAGCATTTATCTTTGAAGTCCAGTTTGATCGAAAAATTTGCTGTCATTGTAGGTTTTTTTTAATCGAATGCAAGAGTTCATGTAATAAATGTACTTACCGAATGTGATGTTAAATACGATCATCTAACAGCACATACTATAGACGGATACATTACAACTATTATCGTTATTACATCAACACAAATATTATTTCTTATCTTTTTTTATTCACGTGCGTACCCACAATGGATTACCATCATGACTATCCCAAGCACAATATCTACTAAGCATAACAACAGTTAAAAGCCAAAAACTCAACCACAAATGCCCACAATTGTATGGATATATCTCACCTGTGGCCCTCATGGTATCAAAAAACTGTGCCTGCATAAATACTGTACAGCAATAACATTTGTCCTAATAGAAACATACATAGCTATGTGAACGTCATTGAGATGTGTAATTTAAAAGCAATAGCCTTAGAGAAGATTGTCTTATTCGAACCAGCATTAACCCATTTATGCCTAGCGTCTACAAAAAGGCCTTGGCAAACAGCATAATGCGGCGTCTCATCGGGGTCTGCGATGTTTGCTTTAAGAAATTTCTGTAAGAAATATTCTAAATATAAAAATAAATATACTAGACATACCTAAATTTGGAAATAAATTGATCCAATTTAGAAGGATGGGAGAGTCCGCTAGGCATAAATGGGTTAAATACTTTGCTTATGTGAATTCAAATAGTGTTGCTTTCGGAAGTCAATAAAACTTTAAAGAACTCAAACTATTTGCAATACTTATTTGTTTTCTGATTATTTCAGTATTTCGGGGTTAGTGAAATAATGCATTGTTTTACGCGAAACTCATCGATTAATTCGCCTGGTAAGGTTCTTCTTTGTGGCTGTTGTTATTAGTAGTATATGATAGTCGATAACAACGAGAACGTGTGTCTTTACTGTTGTTAGAATTCATCGTTTGCTATTGCGTAATTGAATAGAGTTTTTCTTGATTGCATCGATGAATGAGACAATGTTTCCGCTTTGGCTCATTTTTTACCGACAGTTTATACACCGATGAAATGTTGGAAAATACGATTCAATTTTATAAAAACATTTTTAATTTAACGGAAGGTTATATTATAACTTAACATCTTCATGTTCGACCTTGTAGGCAATCCATTAGCATAATAATGTAATAAATCACATTCGTGTCGCCGACAATAATGCGATGCAATAAGCAACACACAGGTTATCTATCATGTGTTACGTTAAATAGTAAATTAATTACTTAATACAACTTAAGATCTTCCCTTCCGATGCACAGCTATTAACATAAATGTCATTGTTATGGATAGAAGTCGATACTTGATGAACAAAAAACGAGCTTTTCCTATAATGCAACACGGAAGTTTTCGAAAATCGTCGTTATTTTTCCCAAACTTAGTTTATATGGATATTCTGAAACGGCATGAACATGTTTAGCAATCATTTATCACACGTTTTATATTGTAACTATTGAACTCACATTAAAATATTTAAATGTGGAAAGTTTAGATGTTCGCAATTCTGTATGGAACTATTTGTATTAATGTCAAAATTGCTTGCCAAACGGTTTCAATAACTTTAAAGACGCATAATTGTATTGCACATATACCCACCAACGATTTTTAAAAATAGCCGGTCAAAATAACGATAACACGTGTTTTAGAAGAAACTAAACATCAATTGTGTCTTATTCTGTGAAAATTGGGCAAAATGCATACGTAAAATGTCGTCCCAGATAAGTATGTGCAGTCCGCACAGGCTAATCAGGGACGACACTTTCCACTTTTATGGTATTTTTCGTTTAAAGGAAATCCCTTCTTACCGAAAATCTTGTTTAGGCGGAAAATGTCGTCCCTGATTAGCCTGTGCGGACTGCACGGGCTAATCTGGGACAACACTTTACGCACAGGCATTATGCCCAGTTTTCTCAGAACGCGACTCAATTTATCATTTAATATCGATTAACAAATAAATAAATATCACTGCATACATGTATACTCGAACACACCAACTGCAACAGCATCGGCATGATAGGAAATTGCCAACGGAGCATATGGGCCAGATATTTTATGATCATATGAGTCGTGTTCTGAGAAAACTGGACATTATGCATGTGCGTAAAGTGTCTTCCCCGACTAGCCTGTGCAGTCCACACAGGCTAATCAGGGACGACACTTTTCGCCTTAATTGGATTTTTGCTAAGACGAAACTTCATTTAAACGAAAATTGTCATAACAGCGGTTATTGTCGTCCTTGCTTAGCCTGTGCGGACTGCACAGGCTAATCTGGGACGACACTCTTCGAACATACATTATGCCCAGTTTTCTCAGAATGCGACACATATGAACACATCACGGTCTCACACAGTTCGAAATACGCATGTTAACAATTATAACTACTTTCACAGTTAGCTGAATATTTTAATCAATATCTAAACGTCCAGATAGTCAGTAACTTTTTACACATGTTTTATGTTACAATATTAAAACCGACTCTTACACCAATGTGTTGGTTTATAGGACTTGCTGAGGAGATCTTTCGTACACTGGTGGCTGTCATTATGAAAATATATTAACAATACTTGTGATAAAAGCAATTAAAAATACAAACGTTCGGCACACATTTCAGCTTAAATACAATGATAAAACTACTACTAATAATAATAGAAAAAACGTGACACAAAAAGATACCACAAGACATCACTTCGATTAACAAAACCCGACGAAACACGACACCATAAACTCTCCATCAACAAATAACACATGCAGCGACGAACATGTTATGCAGTTTAAGTAAATATTTAAATTATAATATGACTCGATTTTTTCAATACTCCATATTCATTTAACTTTTCGAAATACACTTTAATCCAGCTTAACAGCGTATTAACATTCTTGCTGAGTAATCTTTAAATAAAGCAAAAAGTGAATTAATGACGTATATGGCATTGACACAAATAAAGAAAATAAATAAGAAAATTGGAATTATGATGCGTTTTCATTTTACAGAATAAAATAAACGACTTTGAAGAACATATTTATTGTATGTTCATATGACAAAAATAAAAAATAAACGCGGATATCGGGTAAAAATATTCCAGAATCAACAAGAAAAAAGAAAAAAAATCATACCACGACGTAGTGCATTTTTTACGCAAATATCAACAAAAACAGCTAAAACGTATTTTAAAAATATGTAGCGCAAGTGTGCATGTTTAACACTTCTAACTTCATAAAACATATTCATGCTTAAAATAATTAATTATTTCTTTAAAAATGGGGACTAAGAGGTATAATACACAGATAAACAGTTTATTGCCTAAATTGTTTAGTAATCTACCAGGCTCGCCATGAAAAAACAACGGATTGCTTTCTAATCCTTAGCCTCACATGATATATTTCACAACGATGGGATGGAACCATTTATTCTCTATATCATCGATATCTATATCATTTAATAAATAACCAACATTTATCTTGAAAACTTTCGGTATATTTAGATAATATTTTTCAGCAATTGAATGTCAACCAGATTTCGGACGACCATTTATGCCTAGCGTCTAGAAAAAAGGCATTTGCAAACAGCGTAGACCCAGATGAGACGCTGCATGATGCGGCGTCTCATCTGGGTCTGCGCTGTTTGCATAAAGGAATTTCTGTAAGAAATATTCTAAATTTATAAATAAATATACTAGACATCCCTAATTTTGGAAATAAATTGATCCAATGTAGAAGGATGGGAGAGTCCACTAGGCATAAATGGGTTAAAGTAGACAGGATTAGACAGGAAGCGACCACGGAAGGCGCCTGATAGTACAGAGAAGCGTTTGTGAAAGGACGATGTGAACTTAGGGTCGAAAATGGCCCTATGGGATTTATTCATGAACTTTACCTGAAATAATTATTAAATATGTTTTGAAAAGCATTAATAAAACCCGTAAAACAAATATGGTATGTTTGCAATGGTAACGCATTCAAACACATAGCCAAAACTTCAAGATGTTCCAATAGGGCAATAGAAAACATACTAAAACAGTTGCTGTATTTATTGTATAAGCGAATGTTAAACAACATAAAACAGTATGAACTATCGCATTTCATGGCATTTGACTTTTTCGAAAATACAGACGCCACTTTCGTGAATCTAGTTCTTTGCAGGTAAACACATGTTTACAAGTTTTATGTCTCTGGTTTTGAAACGGATATTTTAATAGCAAAAACGTCGTAGTATCAAGCAAATTACACATTCTTAATTTATTATGCGTGTCAATATGGTTTAAAAGTCTTCAACGTTGACCTACGTTACGGAGTTGATATCCCGTGTAGTGAAAGCACACTGGGGTGGCATGGTCGATCATCTTTTTGTAACTCTTACCGGTAAGTTCGTTTTTGCACATGAGACGTTAAACTAAAGTGGAGTGTATTTGGTTTTTAACATGCGGATTTAACCCATTTATGCCTAGCGTCTAGATAAAAAGGCCTTGGCAAACAGCGTAGACCCAGATGAGACGCCGCATGATGTGGCGTCTAATCAGGGTCTGCGCTGTTTGCTTAAAGGAATTTCTGTAAGAAATATTCTAAATATAATAGACATCCCTAATTTTGGAAATAAATTGATCCAATTTAGAAGGATGGGAGAGTCCACTAGGCATAAATGGGTTAATTACGGAGTTGATCTCCCGTGTAGTGGTAGCACACTGGGATGGCATGTTCGATCATCTTTTTATAACTCTTACCGGTAAGTTCGTTTATGTATTTAGTTTTTGACGATGCTGTTTCAGCATCGTCTAAGGCATGATACCATAAAAAAAAATCGTCACAATGGCGACCTATGTAAAAGACAGTCCGATTGAGATAATGCTCGGGTCGTCGAAATACCAAAATCCCTGTAATTACCGAAATCCCCAGGTTTTCCACCGAAATTCCCAGAAATCCCCTTAATATTGATTATTTCTCAAAATACTGCGGATATTAATATAGAATATTGCAAAATACACTGAAATCACTGATGAAACATTGTTTTCATCCAAGTTTGATCGTGAAAAACTAAAATATAAACATTATTATTGGGATTCCCTGTATGAATTCATAGTGCATATTTGCACAAGCACGATCAGGTACCGAAATCCCCGCTGTAAAGACCTTCAAGTGTCAAAAATTCATCTGGGGCTTTTTTTATATTATAAAGCAGCGGTACAGTCAAAAACTTAACAACAATATCCCACTTCTGTTGAAAAATATTGACTTGTAGCGGGGATTTCGGTAATTCTACATTCGCCTAGCAGAGTTGTCGTTCGTGTTTCAACATTCAAATTGTTTTACTTTTTTTTTAATCGGTGTATTTAAAGATTTAAAGATTTATAAACATAGCTCCAGCATCAGAGCTTCAGGCAATGAATATTTCACCCCTTGATATTTTTTCTAATGGATATTTTAGCTAGTTCCTATATTCAATACAGTCAAATATATGTTAAGTAGTATCTGTACTAAAGATTTAATTTGTACATTAAATATTATTTTTAGTGTTAAAAAGATAAAGTAGAAGTGTTAATGTTAGATGAATATAGAGCCTTAGTCAAATTTTGTTTCGTACCCAAAATGTTCGTACCCACATACACAATTGCGGTGATATAGATAAACTTAAATTGGTGTTTTATATCCGACCTCTTCAAAAGCATCGTCATACCAGTACTGTCAGTACTTTGATTAACATGTGGAATCAAAGTAGACAGGATTGGTCAAGGAGGATACGTATAATGTAACTCGCACAATCCTCCATGGGCCAAACGATAGGTCAACGAGAAGGCGATGGTGCAATAGCCATAAATATTTGAGATTCAAGTTGCTTTGGATAAATATCTGCTACACACAAGCTAAAGTTTTCTTTTGTTATAGACAAAGTCAATTAGTTTAACTGTTTTCACACATAACACGCATTACTATTTTGATTTTAGTTAAATTGCTGTTATGGTTTGTAACCGTAATTATGCAATTATATTCGACATGAAACACATGAATTATATTAGCACATCGATAAGCATTTCAGTTTACGTCTGATGACAAATTTCACACAATTATTAGAATGTTTTATGGATATTTAATGCGGAAAACTATAGCAAACAGCACAATAAGGTATAAGCCTAGATGACATTTAACAATTTGAGCTCGACAGAAAAAGAGGATTTGACACTTAACAAATCAATTTTGTAATGCAACACGCAACATAAATGATAGCATCGGTCGTAACAATGTCGCTTGCAAATATAAATGACTTCTTAATGGCGCTTTTACGACAGATGTAATTTTCCATGGGAATATATATGCGTTGTTGGCAAACCAGCTTTGTTTATAATAATAGATTCACTGGTTAACACAGTACTTTAATGGAGAGAAGAATGACTAATCGGACTCAACAAACATTCAGTCTTAAATTTATAAAAACATGTCTTAAAATTAAACCTGGTATGACATGAGTAAATTTGTGCACGAATATTGCATACGGACAGACGGCGTTTATGGTGCATTGTACATAATAAATAATGTATAAAATTCGCTTTAACGAAATTCTATGTCTGCAGACGGCAAATACCTTACTCTTATTATTCACCACAAGTAGTTGCAACATTTAGAACAGGTTCTCTCGCAAAAGGAACACGCGTAAGTATCTAAGTCATGCAGTCACTAAGCTGCCCTTTAAAGTAACATTACTACTCAAAATCAACGAAAATTTCGTACAATATTTCGTAAAATAAAGCTAAACAATTAAAAATCATTGTTCCTTATGGTCATTGTCGAAATTTCAACGCCAGATGTGGTCTGGAAAAATAGATGTTTGTGGATTCAAAATGCTCGTTTTTATTATGGTTTTAACATGGTACCATTTTAGTGTTCGTGTGTCGTATGAACAGATATATTCGCAGGAAATTTACATGGAATTTATTGTGGTCACAAAGAATTAAAAACGAGCATTTTGTATCTACAAAAATCTATGTAATCATACCACATCTAGCGTTGAAATTGTGGCTATTGCTATGAGGAACACTGATTGTTTAGGTGTTAACTTTATTTTACGAAATACTTTACGAAATGTTCGTTGATTTTGAGCGTTATAGAGACTTTAAAGTAAGACTTTTATGTAAGCGGTGGTAAACATTTATCGACGTTACTTTTTCCCTTTAATAGAATGACGTTGGTGCTAAGTATGCTATTTATCCCCTCTTTTGGAATAGCCAGTATAAGAATCATGCATTTATTTACTTATGTGTTAAACAAACTGTCGAATAATCTGCATGACTATCATTTAACCACATGAAGGACTAAACTGTTCTTGGATAGTTGTTATTTAGCAACTGAAAAATGTCAATGTTTGAACATTGAAAGCAGTTGAAAATGCACCTGTTTAACAGATACAAGACGAAATCATGTTACTGTTATATGCAAATGTGTACCATACTCGTTGGTCCGCTTGGGAGTTTTTTTCATCAAATAAAGTGTATGTAGTTTGAGCAAGCTGGGTACTTTTACCCACCAACAGATATAACCCGGAAAACGCATTTATTAACGTGTTGTCAAACTCAAAGCAAAATAACATATTGAAAAATGCCGAATCAACGGACCAATGTCTGTAAATGCGCATGGTTATTGAACAACTGCTTTGCAGATGTGTTTTACTTAGATACAAAGTAGTTTCAGCAAATGTTATTACAATGGCATTATTGACAAAGAGACAATTCAAGAGACAGCATATCCGAATAGTTGCAGTATTTTACATTCTAGGACAATCATAGAATGTACCGTTTCTGGATATAAATAAGCGAAATACTATGCACTGGTGTAGTAGATGACATATAAGTAAAAGAACAACCCCCCCGCCGATAAAGACATTGGTCTGCATAGCAAATATTATACACATTGACAGTGCAAACAGCATTACTTAAACCAACAGTTTGGAAACACGTCATATACGTAACTCATGTATACCACTTTACCACAGTAATGTACACTTAACGTTTATAAATCAAAATGCCGTTGAAAATCGCAGATAACAATGCCTATGGAAGTGTCAGCTGTTCAAGAGCTGTGTATTCCTACTTTGCAAACAATACATGGTACTTGAATAAGAATTGTATTTTAGTTCATTATTCAAAACATTAATTACGTAAGCAAAGTCGATAATAAGTTTTTTTTTACAATGCAGCGTAAAACATAACAATTCGAAGATTTGTGGACCTTAATTTCTGTCCAACATTATGTCCTTTGAAATAGAGCAACCATTTAATTAATATATAAAGGCATAATTACAATTCAGTGCATAGTCAGTTTCAAATGGCTATTACGTCACTTTGTCATATAAACGTCGGAAAACAGACGCGAGTGATGCATTTAAATGAATCCATACCGTATAGCCTCTAATGAATTATATCACGTTACTATGATTTTTAACTTTGCATATAATACAATAAATTACACTTTACTCGCGAGCAGTTAAACAATAAGTATTGACCTCAGAATATTTAACTACAGGGACGTTGATATTATAATATGCATTAATATTAAACAAACAAAAACAGTCAATAAATTTTGTCCAATCGAAAAGTAAGATTGTTATCATTACAAAGAGCATTAATACGCACGTCAATTGTACGAAATATTACAAATACTAGAATTTTTATTAAATGTTTTTAAATAAAGATCGACATGTTGCATTAACTTATATCGATAAGTCCTAATTTTTCTGATAGTAAAAAATTGATAGTCAACTTAGATCCAAAAGAGTCCACAATGCAGTTAAATTACATTGCTTATAATTATTATAATTTCGTTGAAAACATTAAATTGCCAAAACATTGTTTTGATATTTGACAAATGATTTAAAACTAAATAAAATCGGCAAAATGTAAGGTAAGTTAAATAACGGCAATGTCAAAAAAAAGATTCATATCACCAATAACGATGTGTGTTTAAAAATATATTTCTGTTTCAATATTTTACCAAACAGTTGCGTTAGTTATCTAGTTTTTTAAACTTTCACAAAAGGATATATAGGCTGTTTACGTAAAAAAGCCGACTGTTTGATTGTATTGACACATTCAATAAAATTATCAAGATAGCAAAGTTAACTTTCTTAAGTTTCCTTATCAATTCATCAATTAGTTTTCTTCGTCGAAAACCGTGTTAATCAAACAAAGCTACTTCAAATCGCTTCGCTGCGCTTTGATTTACCGCGTAGAGTGCAACATACCATCTGTGGAATGTCAAGCCAGTAAAATTAATCAGCCTTAGTGTAACAGATTAATTAAACAGTATTGATCTAACCTTTGTTCACATTTGGCAGCAATGCCTTTGTTCAGTTACGTTGATACACGTTAACGTTGTTCATATACTTAGTGGATGATGTATGATTGTTCGTCCGAAAAAAACATGTTCGGTTGTTCTTAAGCCGATTAAATTTGATGGACGTTTTATTACAACCAACCTTGACGGATAGTACAAAACCTCTTAAACGTGTCATATTGAAGATGCAGCATATGGTTGCATTAAGAATAAGGACACATTACTATTAGGTGTTGGTTAAATAAATACCAAAATCAGTTGGCATAGTTTTTTGTTAAATTATATACAAGTATACCAAATGTAAGATCAGTCTTAAGTGCGCTTGGAAGTTATAGCGCGCTTGAATGAATACACTATAATCCGATTTATAGGACAATGTATGTTCTTGGAAATTTGTAAATGAGGAAATGGTCCTGGTCTTACATTCAATATTTAAACCTTTGCTTGTATCGAAAAGACTTGAAATTCACATTGACACTAGAAAACTGTATTACTGATATTTTAACTGAACAACATACACGGTGTAGATGCATATCGGTGGCCTCTCTGTCAAAATGCTGCTTCTCTGTTCATTCTCGGCTGCCTCTCTGTTATTAACATGAAAAATGGATGATCGTAATTCACAAAACAAATAAGAAAATCTAAAATTAAAACCCGTAAACACATTTGTATATAAAAAGAGGTGGTCCGTGAGTTGAAGTATATATCCAGCTACAGGTTCACAGTATTCCGCAGGTCCAAACACTTATCACAAACTCTATCGAAGATGGAATGATGACGAGGGTGGTGGAACAATCGTGCATACATGCCACTTTGATGACTTTTTAACATAGCTTTCCCGTAATATGTAAAATATCTAATGTCATTGATATCATCTTTATGATCAAAATTTTACGGTCAATGTGCGCTATATAGTAATATTCGTCAATTTTACTTAAAAAATGCCTACTTTTGCTTTCGTTGTGGCACGGAAAGCCTCTCGATTGGCTCACTTTTCTGGCACGGGAAGCCTATTCGTCGATTATATGTAGCCGATAGCGTTAGTCCAAATAATTACGTTAAAAGTCCCTTTTCGCCTTTGATATTTACATCCAATATTCTGACATTTAAGTTTTTACTATCTATACTTTTAACAAATGTTAAACTCATTTTACTAGAAAAATAACAATGTTAATCGACGACTAGGCTTCCCGTGGTTTAGCCTAAACTAAGTATAAATCTCAAATTTACTTATGCTAAATAAAAAGAAGTGAAACAAGCTCAACTGGCAGTAAAAACGTGACAAATGCTTTTATGTTTTATACGGAAATGTTTGTGTCTGCAGTGTGTTTATTGAGCTCGAATTACTTTAAATGCAAGTATCACGTTTACGTTTCTCCTTTTTATTTTGTTGTTTCTTAACCTCTAAATCATGAAGAACGGTGTCACAGATATTAACGAACACAACACGACATGTGTATAGAGGCTTTGAAAAGAGAAATACAATTTGAATTTTAAAGAAAAGGAAGGTTATAGTTTTTTTGTTGTTATTGCATAATACAATTTTAATTTAGGATATCAATTTTACAATTTTGCATCCAAATGTTTAGCTATTATATTGATATATTATCCCGGTTAGTGTCATTAAGGAAATAAAACATCTGTACGGCATACATACTTCATAGCCGAAAATTCAGTCGTTTATTAAACAGTTATTTACATATCAATGCAATCCAAAATCACATTTAATAGATTAAAACAGGTTTACATTATTCAAACATGAATATAATGCCGCTTTTCCAAATTTAGCTTTTGGAAATGACAGAGACTTCATGTGAAAACATTATATAGCATTATAATATAGTTTTTATTTATATTTATGACAGATATTATTATGCAACGAATATTCATCGTATTATCAAACTTAGGTCGACAAATTGAAAGATGCAAGTATGCCATGTATGTTCGTGTTTTGCGTTTATGGAATCAGGAAATAAAGCTTAAAATAAATAACTATCTGCATTAAAGCGCGCTTTTTTCGTTGACATGTATGCACCGCAATTTACCACAGTTACGTCTACCACGTGTAATGTTTTTGGTTGCTAATTATTGATGACTTCATACTTTCATCTGATTCACAACTATTAACATCAAAGTAAATAATATTCACAACAGGCAATATCGCAACGATCTGAATACTTGAATATGGCATTTATATGCAAAGCCATCTATACACATTCGTATGATTTTACCTATTTTAACTACCTATTTTATCAATTGACGAGCTCCCATCACTTGACATGCAAATACAATTTTGTTGATAATTTAATCAACTTAAAATTATATTTGCTTGTGAGATATATCACTCGCTGTTTTCAATTATTTAATCATAATTATAAAATGATATTTGCTTGTCCAGCGGTTGCAATAGATTTGCACATTTGTACTACGGTTATTTTGTAAGTTTACATGTGCCGATGAATTGTGAAACAGTTCATTGCCATACAAAGAAAACATTGCATTGCCATACACAGGTATTAGCCATGGCCCGTTAATTATAAGGAACTTCAAAAATCCGTAGTATTCGCAACCTTAAATAACAAAGGACAATCAGGAAAAGAACGAAAAAAAAACAATAACAGTTTAAAGCACAAATAAGGCTTTAAAATCGAGTAAGAAAAAGATTTATCTATGCCAATATTAATATTCGAAAACGGCTGCTGCTTCAGCGTTGACGAATTCCCTGAAAAGGGCCTTTTCACAGATTTTGGCATGTATTGAAAAGTGTCATTACAAATCTCCAGTACAAAAACAAGAATAAAAGAAAAGAAAGAAAAATGTAACCCTCAACTTGACTCAAACCACTGACTCTCTTGGACCACTCGACCATCCGTGCTCATACGATGGATCGTGTATTTTATACTTTATATAAGCCATCCTCGTAGTATCACAAAATATAATGACAACAACAGAACTCTCCAAATCGTTTCGCGTTGCAACGCTTTATAATTTTCAGATTTTCAAAAGATGCATATAATGGATATTTAAAAGCATGGTAAATGTTCAGTATGACTGTTTCCTCACAAATATCAAAACTACAACGAAGATTGACGAATCCGAAACATTCTTTTTATTTTTGTCAATTTACCAAAACGAGAACAGGCACCTTTAAAGCAATATGTATTACTTATTGAATATTTTCATCGACTGTTCAGACCCTTGCGGATGTTGAAACGTGTGCGCATACAGATTTTACAACGAATCAATAATTGATTAAAAGCTAACACAACAGCTTCTGTATCCGACTTTTGCACGAATGCACCCTGCAAACCCTGCCGAGATAGTGAGATGAATGCACAGTAAAATGTTTGCCTAATAAGAACGTCGACTTGTTGATGTATTAAGAAGCGTTATTCGCTGTTTAAAGCACCATATATTATCAGCACATCTACCTTTATTGATGTTCAAAGTGAGACCTATACGTTAAATAACAATTGTGATTGTTCGGTTTTTAGAGCATTCATATAAAGATTCGTCATGACATTACGCTAGATTCGAGTAATCTTTATAACAAAATGCGTTTTATTTCGAAGTTTTTGTGCTGCCTTTTTATTGGGCGTTTATTGGTTAACATATCGGTGTCACTATCATAATTCTAATTGCAAAGGAGTTGAAAGAATTGTGTGAAAGTGTAACTATACAATGTCAATCGATACAGTTTCTGTCCCATAAATAAAGAGACTGAAATTAAATTAAATATAGTATGAACTATTTACACAGAAATTAGTGGTTGATTCTAGTAATAATACTAAATATAGTTAATATTGCAGATGTGAACACCAGTTAATAAAATAAAGGAAAAGGTTGTTATATCAAAACATTAACCCATTTATGCCTAGCGTCCTGAAAAAAGGACATCGCAAACAGCGTAGACCCAGATGAGACGCCGCATAATGCGGCGTCTCATCTGGGTCTGCGCTGTTTGCTTAAATAAATTTCTTTATGGAATATTCTAAATATAGAAATAAATATACTTGACACCCCTAATTTTGGAAATAAATTGATCCAATTTAGGACGATGGGAGAGTCCACTGGGCATAAATGGGTTAAGGATCTTCAACATCTATGCATGCTCAAAAACTTATATAACATTCTGTCGTTAAATAAACACTTATTCGACATTCAGTTCAATGTGCCATTAAAAAACATAAAAAAAACTTAAAAAATGTTTGCATTATCCAAAATGGCTTTAAAAGAGACTTCCATCATGTCATTCGAAAATCGTCGCTTGCGGAAATAACCTCAACTTCAAAGAGCGCAAAATATTTAATGCAGCTAATTTAGGATGTTGCACTTTCCATTTCAACAAGGCGTGCTGTATTTTATTTTCTGAAACTTTGCATTTAAGGTCTGTTTGGGCTCTTATCTCGCGTCGTGCGCTCATATTGGGCATATTCTATGACACATCGGATCCAATAAATTACATAATTTGGATAACACAGACATCCACAATGTTTGATCTTGGATCATTTCAGTCTATTCATTGCTGTATGCACTTGAATCTTACAACCCCACGACTTAATAAACATGCATCGAAACACGATACACACCTTGTTTCATGGCATTCTGCGTCAAACATGAAAACGATCGTTTAAGGGTGTGTATTTTTGACCGTTCATGCATATGTTCCTGTATTATTTGTCTTTCTGTTCAAGCGACGAATGTAATACGCTGTTTTAAGTTCCCATTCCTATATTTATGGTCTAATTAAATAGCAACAATTTGTAAAACTAGCTTTATAACAAGTATTTAACATTATAAACCGACGAACATTTTATACGCTCTCACGATGAAATTAAAGGAGATCTTTCTTAATTATTAACCAACTCGAAAGTTGCCTGTGATAAGTTCACTGACTTAAGTTTCGGATTTAACCTGAAACATGGGACAATAGAAACCTATCAGTTTACAACCCGTCCGGCTTTTAATACGGTTATATGATATAGACACGAGGGCCTTAAACTGCGGAAAAAAAAATCAAATACGTGGCTTCAATAAGCACAGCATTAAATCCCGATTTCTGGTGTAAACATGTTAAAATAATGCTTATTGTGCGCTATTTTCACAACGTATTCACTTCTTTGTAACTAGAGTCTATTTATTATGCACCAGTTTGAGCTTAAAAAGATGGTGCAATACAACAGAAACTGTATGATGCATAATGTAATAGAGGTACTGCGTGTGTTGATAAAAGTTGAACTTCTCATATTAATAGCCAAAATGACAATCGACTTTTAGGCTGAATGTTATTGAAATAAATTAAAGGCCCAAAAGATACACTTAATATTTCATCACGCACTCACATCGTCCTTCTAAATTACCCATTTGGCTTTAGATTTAAACACAATTTATAGGCTACAATGTGACTAACATTCACAGACCAAACCTGCCTAGTAAAGCTAGAAAATTTGCACAAAGAAGTTTTATTCGTACAAAAATAACTCATTCTGGCTTCGTATCGAATTATGATATGACTGACAAAAGAGTCAATTATTATACTGTATATTTTTCTCAAGTATCGAACTCACCAGATTTTAGGTCCACGTTATCCATATTGTAGAATAAATCCTGCATGACCCCGTTCCAAGTCTTTGTTTGGTTCTCCGCTGAATTATTAGATCTTTTTCCGAATGACACAGTGTCACTCACAGGGACATTCTTGGAATTAAATTCCGACATGTCACGGCCCTTTTCTGAACCAGTCTTAGTCACGAAAGCACTCACATTGTTTATAGTTGCGAAAATATCCTCATCTAAATCTATTCCAGTCACGTTGTTATGTATATAACTGTCTCCACAAATATCCGGTAAGTCCTCAATAACACCTGATTTTGCATCAGGTGGTTTGTGTACCTGCACTTCTGTCAAAATTATATTCCCCCCAGATTTTTTTCCAGATAAAATCGTATCGCTTCCATCAGGTTTCACTTTATAATATGTTTTTCCAGATTCGGCTGGATAAATGCTTCCATCATCTGAAATATTAATTGCATTTTTCAAAACGTCGAACTTTGTGTTTGAAGTTCTAATATCAATTGATTGAGAAGTACAAGTTTCGGGACATAATGCTGCAGCAAATGACTGTGAATTACTTTGTAAGTTCCTTATTTGCGACATATTCGGCTTGTCTGGAAGAATTCCCATCGACTGAGTGGTTGACTGAGGGAAGGGTTGACTAATCGACTGGCGTGTCCTATTGTTATGAATTAGCTCACTGACATTATTTCCTCCCCTTGTACGGGGAGCGAGACGCGGTGGATCATCTGTGATGTTGAACGACGTCACATCGCACTGAGAATTATCCGTTTGAGAAGTAGTTGTCTTTGACTCTGATGCAAGATGTGATTCTAAGTTGGTCGTTGAATCTTTGTTTGAACATTTTGTATATGAACGCCAGTAACCGGTACGACAATTATCTATATCATTAATGCTATCTGCACTCTCCTGTTTGCTTCTATTTCTAGACGGTTTAGTGGTGTCATAATACAAATCACCCGACATACCTGTCCCGCTGTTGCCATACCGATAAGTACTACTTGTTTGAGCAACACAATCATAACTACGGTGATTTAAATTATGCATCTTCCGTTTATAATTAATTTCGCCTCGAGGTACTTCTTCGTTGCCTTCATTGCTATTTTGAAAATGTATGCTGTTGTCTAACGGGGTGATGAATTTCAAATATGAATTATCAGACGTCTCAATGGAATGTCTATCCTGTGTTTGATAGTGTGGACCATTTCTTTGTATTTGTTCAGTGTCTGAGTTATAAGACAGTGCATCAAACCCAGTCTCTTGCATCTGTTGTATACGCATATGTTTCCTTTCCATTGAAAAGTGGCGATTACTATCATAAGACTGCTTTGGACAAACGCGGGCATTATCAAACGAATTATTTACCTTCGGTTGAACTGAGTAATTATTGCCCCTGTTTACGCTATGATTCAATCGGTGAACGTGTCTCACCGTACTGACTTCGGTATCAGGCAAAGCAGCGTTTTCGAAGATCGCCTTCTTTCGTCTTACATTGGCAACGCTGCATTGAAGTCGACTTGAAGATGACTTTTCCGCCTCAGAAGCAGTTTCAACGCATGTTGACCTCGTGTCATTGAATGACGACGACCGCGTGTCGACGTCATAATTAATGTTCGACGTCACGCAGGTATTTTTAAAGCAAGATGGAGTGTTTTCACGGCAATAGCACGGTTGTTTTATTGACTCCGGCTGTCTGGACGTGCTCTGATACATTATATCACAACGTGGCACTTACTTCACATTTATCCACAGGTACCGTTTCTAGCAAATGCTTCACATTTGACTACTCCTTCCCAGACATTTACAAGACAACTCAAACCTATCCTGTGCTCGATTATCCATTTGTTTCTCGATAAACACATATTGTGATTAGGTGAAAGTGACAGAATTCATGTAATTGTTATTATAGGGAAAATCACATTATATAAAGATGTAATGGCGTAAAGTATTTTTTCAAAATCATAGGATTCTTACAGCGTACTATTTCTTAGAGCACGGTTAGTTTGTGTTGATACCCCACAGTGAGTTATTAACTTCTACTATATAGATTAACACATCGTGCACCACGCAAGTTTGAAACACGACTGCATTCGATTATCCTAAATCCACTCTTAATCGACAAGATCCCTCAGTCGATTACAGATCTAAACAAATAAAACTCACCGATCCTGTCTGATACATTTGCATTTCATTCATTTTATTTCTAGAGGTAGCGGACATGTTTTGAAATTTCATTGATACTGGCTTATCGTTATCACACGTTCATTTTCTTTATTATCGATTTCAACTCAAACTGCGCACAATACAGCGCTAATTTATAAATGATAAACACAATGATGTATTATCTAAATCGAAGATTTGCGCACATCAAACCTTTCAGCCCGCTGTATCCATTTATTTCTCTGGTAATATGTCGATACATTCCATGTGTGTGATGTGTTCCCAAATGATGCGTAACCTAAGTGACATGTTCATACTGCAGTGTTTATTTAAATAGCAAAAACTAATTCAGTGCATTTTATCTCTGCAGCACATGTCAGTGATACATTTAGTTTCATTTTAGTGCTTTATAGATGAAATTAAGTTACACAATTTGAGATTTACATATATATTTTTATCAGCATCATTTGACTTTGTATTTTCCCAAGTGCTCCGCCTTAGTCACAGTAATATTGTTCTCTGTCGAAACGCTTCACAGCGATATATTATGAAATTCATTTAATCAATTATTGCATCGTTTGCATAAATGTATATTGTTACAAATACCTTAATTCGATTCTTTGAGCGATTCTGGAGTAAATTGTATTTCAAGAAAGGCAGATATACCACACTAAATGAATCCTTCTATGTGTTATTCTTGTTGGTTGCTTGTAGACAAATGATCGAACTCGCATTTTCTACTAGAATTCGCTTATTACGTTTTGTAGATCCGAAACTCAAATGGTAACTTGAATACAATGATAGGCCATGTGAAGAAAATTCAAGAGTAAATCCATCACAAACCACGTGCACTTATTAAAACAACAGTAAATACAGAACTTGCGTATAATAAATTAGTATTCATAATCCAACTATGTTTACAAGTTAGTGTCATTTAAAGCAAACTTAAGTTTTATATGACATGTATAAACAAGCATGAACCGCAGCAATACAAGCACTGCACACAAACACATGTACAGAAGTTTGATGAGCGACACTAGTGCTTTTCCTATAAAAAGTTTCTCTCCCCTCCCATTAACCTGAGAGATGTGTCAATCAAACTCATGAATTAGTGTATAATGCGATACCGTTTTCATTATTACGTATCAAAAGGAGAACATTGTCACGTGATATGAAAGCCGATATGGTATTATTGATGAAGTGAATAAACGCTTGAACGCTTTAAGCATCCCAACAAGCGAGAGTTGGTTTATAAAGTAAACCGCGAATGTTTTTGTCGTGTCAATCGCATTTTAGGAATTTAATATGAAAAATTAATCCTCGCATCGCTTTGAGTCAATAAAGATTGCATTGATAGATGAACGAATCTGTGTCCAATTAAGTTACCAACATGATACTCGTCTTGAAACACAAAACACATTTCTATATTAAAGCTGGACACGCAACTTTATTAACCTAACTTACCACACTTTGAAGCGTTTTATCAAAGTTGTCAAAACGAAATATCTTGTTATTTAAAACATCGGACATCTATTACAATAATTAATGCAAATGTGCATTTGATTCAAGGTCAGTGTTATACATGAAAAACATTAAACAAACATCTATTGTTTATCATATGACTCTCTTTGACACATGGAAATACATGTTCGGCAATATTTACATATCCTCAAAACAAATAGTCATGGATAAGGAGGATGAATAACTGTTTATGCATCAGCTATGAATAATTATAAAACAACAGTAATCATTTGGTGTTTATCACATTTAAAGTAATTGTTTGATTATTGAACAATTAAATCGAACAGCGTTTGGTGTTCAATTAAAGGATCTTTCGACTCTTATGCATATGTTCATATTACAAAGGCTTGTAAATAGTCGAAATTATCTATTTACAAACAAGTACAGTAACTATCGAGAACATCTTAAAAACCGACCTTAACATGGTCCATATATGTAATAAGATTGTACTATAATACTATAAGAATAGCTTAACATGTTTGTAATTCGTTGAAATTAGTTAACTGAATAATTATGTATAATATATTTGTCCGAACAAATGTTTTAAAACTAATAAGTTTTATTATCTATATTTAATGATGTTAATGTTTTGAGATCCATGGCAGATATAAGTATACGGGCTATCGAACTCAGCGATATAATTAAGTACAGTAGTACAGATATATGTAATGTCGCTATACCCATCATTGACATACTATCCCATGACATATAACATTTTAGAGCACACGTTTCTTTTGTTTGCTACATGCAATAATGGAACAAAAGACTATCGGATAAATGTTTCTGTCAAGCAATAAGTTATTTATCGATCTGAATCAAAGAAATGTTTAGTGTATGATATATAAGAAGCAAAATGTTTTTTGCGCCATATGTAAGTTTACTATGTATGTGTATCAATATGTATTTTATTTGATAAAAACCTATTTTCTGTATATGCACAAACATGTTCGTTTCTTGGTGCAACCTATTATACAAGTTAAACAAACACCAGGAACTAAATGTGTGTTCGTCTGCTAATATTATTATAAAGTTTAAACGAACTTGTCATGGTAACCTAACCACGTCTTAACACCGTTCACTTTGCTAATGAGAAATACTGTCTGAGACGGGATTCGTAGGATAAGCATCTTATGAACGCACTTTTAAGTTGAATGACACCATAATGCTCTCCTAACCGATTCTTGTTCAGCTAAGCCGTATATTATTCATCGACATTGAATGGCAACCTCATAAGAAGATTCTTTGCCGGCTAAGACTTAAAGATGATGCTTGACGACCCAGCATCGTCCACTTTACCGGGGGGGGGGGGGCAAAGCGGATTTATTGGGTAACTGACATTCAATGTTTTATGTTTGGTCTATTTAAATGCTATTTAAATAATCGATTTCTTATCTTTAATTGTCCAATTAGGCATGTTCGATTTTGATCCAGTTTGAAAAAATACTTGATCTCTTTAATACGGTATTAGGCAAAGCGGTTTGAGACGTTTTACATTCAATATAACGACATCATTACTCGTTCATGTACTTTGATACACATGTCTCTGACATACACAAAATATTTATTTCGATTTGGCACCCTTTTCTGATGATAACTGAACGAAAAGATCAAACGTTATGTTCTTAGTGTCTTTCGTGGTTATACCTTGAAATATCTTTTTTTAGTTACGTGAGAACTATTTTCACGAGCGCTTACAATTGTATTGTGTTCTGGGTCAAATGTATACAAATGAAACAATATATAAGAATATTATTAGTTAATATTGTAATGAACATACATGTAGACCGTACGGTACGTTGTTAATTACTTTATACTCTGCGAAACACAACTCAATGCCTACTATACAATTGTATTGCTGATGTTACATCTTTTTTAATATGTTGTGCGTATATTTACTTTTGACACTTGAGTTGGTGTCTTTCAATAGCAGATAGTACAGTGTGACTACGTGTAACGTGTCAGGCAAGATACAAGATACAAAGATTCAAGATACAAACTTTTATTTAAAGTCGGTTCACAGTAATAACAGTTCAACATTAGCTATGTATAGCTATTTACCGACACATTCAAGGCATTATGGTTCTGTACATGGCATATATAAATACAAATCATGTTCAGTTTTAGTAACAATCCACATGTTAATAAATTAATAAAGTAATAACTATAAATTTATTAATTTATAGTCGATAAAATAATTACTTATAATGGTTAAGGTTGAGCCAGGGAGATTTAACTTAAGCCCTCTGAGTTCTGATATTACAGCATTGCCACTGGACTACTTAGTCTAAAAGGATGATTGATTAAATCAATGTCTTATATTCCAAATTGATTTCATTAGATATCCGATATTCAGTCAGTTTAATTTATTCGTTTAATTTCATATCAAATAGCAATATCTCATATTAAATGACCAGATTAACGTTTTTGTAATCCGATTGAATACCCGAAATTGTCTTCGTGAGAAAAAGTTTGTGTGTGTGACTGTTTAAATGTTATTATTATGCAACGATAACGCAATCACTGTCCATTGACACAAATAGCCATAAGTAAACTGATATGCAATCAGAAAAAGTTGATGTTCACGAATGAAAAAAAAATTCAAATCAGTCATAAATAGTTCTACTAAAATGTAATACATTGTATAATTATATCGGAATTTAAAATGATACTGCTTAAATAGATTTTATTCTTTTTTAAGCATTAGTGTAGTTGTTTGGTGGAAATTGATGTATTATTAGCGATATTTGTATTCATATATTGTAATAACGTGCACATGCTAAGAAAATATGGATGTTCATTCAATTATTTGTGTTGCCAATCTCAAATCATGAAGTTGTAAGTTACTTGTATATGTATCTCATTTATGTATTGGTCAACTGGATAGATCGGTAAAGAATATTAACCCATTTAAGCCATGTGGACTCTCCCATCCTTCTAAATTTGATCAATTTATTTCCAAAATTAGGGATGCCTAGTATATTTATTTCTATATTTACAATATTTCTTACATAAATTCCTTTAAGCAAACAGCGCACCGCATCATGCGGCGTCTCATCTGGGTCTACGCTGTTTTCCAAGTCTTTTTTTCTATACGCTAGGCATAAATGGGTTAAGAAAAGAGCGAAGAAATAAACCGGTCATTGAATATATTGATAAATTCTTGTTTAATTCAGCGACAGAAAACAACACTGCCAAACAATGGACTCCTGGGGAAGAGCAACTTCTTATCAACATTGTTTCCTGATGGGCGCTGAGTGATTTAACTTGTCCGCACGTAATCTAGATCACGATTTTATGTAATCTGAATTAAGTCCTTATTTTGATTCTAAAAATATATAATATACACGTACTATTGATTACCTTCTGACGGGAGTGAAGACATTCAAAGGTTTTTTTAATGAATATAAAGGTGGTGCGTTGCTTTTTTCAAATACTTTTAACTTTACTCGTCAGCACATCATACTTCAACCGCTTGCTTGTGCGTCATCATTATGATGGATGAATTCAGCCTTTATTGCACGCTTTAAAAATATATTTTAAAATTGTATCAGTAAGATGATATTCAATACTTGTTGTGAATAACCATTATACACATGTACGTTTATTACAAACCACATCGATACGTATGAAAATAATGTAATCCAGCTACTTACTTGGGTAAATATTCTATATAATCATTTTGCTTTACTTACTAAACTGTGGTTTGTAAGTTTTCAATAAAGGAAGTTTTACTGCCGTATAGTAAACGTTTAACGTAAACGTAAAAATGAGTTTTGAAATAGGTTTACAATGAAGCAAACAACAGCAGATAAGTTGCACGCGTAGGTTAGCCTACAGTGCGACGTTGGTAAAACGAAAGGCAAATAAAGTATTTGCCTTAAAATTGATGATAAAAATTACTTAAAGATGAGTATTAAATTATTATCATGTTCTTATAACATAAACATGATACAAAAAGTGTGTCTTTGGTCACTACATTTTGAGAACGAAATTTCATTAACATAAATATAAAATTAATCTACCGAACTCAAAGAATGACTATTGTAAAAAGCAAAAATAAAGCGAGATGAATGCGATGGAAAATTCACATTCTTACCTTTTCACTTAGTAATATCCCTCTATAAATCTAGCAAACACCCAACCTGAAATAAACTCCCCCTCGAAAAGTTTTCTGTAAAAAAGGTCTGTGTGAGTACCAAACAATGGTTTATGGTCGCCGTAGTAATCACAGTTGAATTATATCAGATGGGTTCAATGCACAATTACAGATAATGGTCACTTTATTTAGAGGACGGGGCAATTTGTAGTCATTAAATATTCATCGAACGTTTCCGCACGCTTTGATGTCTGCAAAGCGACACGCGCCGTGCGTTTATTTAGTTATTTTGACCTTATATTTTAATGTTTATTGAATTAATATTATAATTATATTTATTATATTCTCCAAACGAGTTAACATTTCTTTCGTTTTCCAATTCTATCGCAAAATTAGCTTTCATTTTATGCTTTTATAATCGAATGCAAATGTAAATATAATTAACGTACTTTTCGGATGTGATGTTAAATACGATGATCTCACCGTAAAAACGATACATGGCAAAAATATCAGTATTCATTCCACAAAACATCTTTTGGGGTATCGTTCTGTTATCACTGCGTTCTAAAACTCGATTAACATCATTGACTTTAACAACCACATATTTAACTGACCGTAATAACAGTGAAGGATCGACAACACAGATAGAAACTTTCGAAAACAAAATGAGTCAATAGTTATCATAGGCTAAGTCTTTCAAGATTAATTTCGTTATGATGCAAAATGTGAAAACATAGATTTAAACATCGTCATCAATACTGTTGGATATTGGAACATAATTTCATTAATCGTCCGCGCCACGTCGGTCCCTTGCCCCAAAGGGAAACAATCCCTTGTGGGATACTTAGGTCTTCGTAGCAAAGATGAACATTTACACTTGAATGATAATTAGTACACACCCAGTTTGGACACATGTCATATATGAACACTGAGTACACCAATTAGACAAAACACTGAACACTGTATAAATCAAATGTCTCATGGTATCCTTCAACAGTAAAGTGTCGTCCCAGATGAGCATGTGAAGTCCGCTAATCAGGGACCACACTTTCCGCTTGTATGATTTTTTTCGTTCAAGAAAGTCTCTTCTTGGCAAAAATCACATATTTTTTGTAGAGAGCTAAAAGAAAAATTTATTCACGTAGTAGTTAATATCCATCAACTCGCGCTTTTTGATCGATCTTGTAGGAATCAGGCAATAACGCTTACGTCTGCCATAAAGCGCATTCATGTCGTCGACAATCATGCGTGGCTATTTACTACATTCACATCATATAACGACAGGTTATGTGGTAAGTAGGAATAACTTAATACTACATGATCTTTTCCTCTGCTGCTTAACTATAAACATAAACGTCACATTTATTGCCAGCAGTCGATAACGCAACGACCAAAATCAAGCGTTTACTGAAAAGAAAAGAAAACGGACGTACACGTCCCTTATCTGATACATCTGTTATATTGATATACTTTGCATTATTTATTATGTGATATATGCTGGACTGTTCGATATGGCGGTAAAATACCATGCAATTGAGTAACATTTGTTCATATGAGTTAATAAGCTAACTGTATATGTTTTAATTTACAAGCGATGGTAGATGTATTAAAAGCTTAATATTGTCAATTGAACTAACACTCATATTTGCTGGTCAGGTATATCAATCGCTGTTTGATTTGTTGCAATAACGTTGTACATGTGTTCTATGATTATTTAGTGATTTAAAATTTACAGCTGGAACGTTGCAATATCCATAAAGGAAGCACAATATGATATTTCAAAGATAATGTAAAGGCGTTTTTATAATCTAAATGATTAAAAACGTGAATACAAATGACTAAGGTGAAAAGTTCAAACCCTTGTCTAAATGTATGCACTAAAAATATTCAAGCTATAGATGCCAGTTAAACAAGTAACGTCCGTTCTTTAATAATAATTAATTGGAAAAAAATAATAACAACCGCTTTTGTATCCGACTGTTTGCATTACTGTACCTAGCCAACCATATCGAGAATGTGCGATGAGAGTGAAATTTAATGCAGTTCATCTAGTACATGTGTATCTCTTGCACATTCATCGGGTGAAAAGGTCCATTATTTGTCAAACAAATGACGTTAACCCGTCGAACATATAGCCTCAGCATATCCATTATTAATAGATCTGTGTTCATTCCTATATTTGTTTAAACCGTTGATGGAAGTATCAACCAAAAGAATTGAGGTTAACTCCACAGTCATTACATATCGTATACCCATGGAGTTTATAATAATGCAGCTTATTGCATGGTCACGGCTTAAAAAGTTCAGACTTGCTATTATTACGCTGAATTGTCACTCGTTTTTAATATATATTTTTATTAAACGTTAGCGTAGTGTTTTTGACACACTGTAAAATGTATTTGTTATATTTGATGCGCCATTCAAATATATACACCTAAAAGTGTAATATCTGGTATTGGAGACTGTTTGATGATCAAATTTATCTGGATTTATTTTATGCTTTCTGGTTGTTTATAGAGAAATATCAGTGAATTAAAACTGATTATTTCACTGTTTCAAATAGTGAAAATTAATAGTGAAAATTATCGATAATTTTCACTTTTAACTGTGAAATGACGTCATTTTTTGACAAAATGACGTCATTATCCTAGCAAAAATCTTTAGTTAAACTCTTAAACAATGTATATAAATGGTGTCAAAAGCATAAAATAAAAAGAAAATGTGTTGGATTCGGTGGAATATCGATTTTTATTCACTCGTGATCATAGAAAATATATTTTTCACTCGTAAAAATATTATTTTATATTATCACTCGTGAATGAATTAAAATTGATTATCCACCGAATCCAACAAATATCCTCTATAGTATATTTATAAATCGATGTATGATGATAAACTTAGGATTCATTAAATTTTAAAATTGAATACTCGTAAACATACTAAATATGCAGATGAATTGAACGCCTCTGGCAATTTGGATCTTTCGTGGATACTATTTCATTTAAATTATCAATGTTTTTATTGCATACGAGGCGAAAACCTTTGATTTTAATTCATTCAACAGGTGCAATATTTAAATATTAACCTGACTGTACAATCTACCGTGCTCATTCGGTATTTCGTTCTTCCCTGAAATATAAAATGCCTTTAAGAACGCATTCATACAATCAACTTATGTGCTTTAATTAGAATAACCTTTTCTTACCTTATCATTAGTGTACGTGAGAAAATATGAGTCACGTTTTGAGAAAACTGAGCATAATGCATGTGCGTAAAGTGTCGTCCCAGATTAGCCTGTGCAGTCCGCACAGGCTAATCAGGGACGACACTTTCCGCCTAAATTGGATTTTTGCTAAGAAGAGACTTCATTTAAACGAAAAATGTCATAATGGCGGAAAGTGTCGTCCCTGATTAGCCTGTAGAGACTGCACAGGCTAATCTGGGACGACACTTTACGCACATGCATTATGCTCAGTTTTCTCAGAACAAGACTCATATCATTGTTATCAGTATGGTCATGTATTGTATAGGCTATTGGTCACTTTTGTAATATAAAGACTAGAAAATGATAACAAACGTAAATTTTCGGATTATATTTTCTTATTTAAAAATATATTACTAAAGGTCTTAAGATACCAATCCACACAATCGTGTGTCACGAATATTTAATCGCTGAATACGGTTCGTGTGTTTGTGTTCTAGGAATCAAAAACAATTATGAAAATAATGCATCATATCGAGTGTGGTTTTGTAAATTCGTTGTCTCCGTCTGGCACATTCAGGCAATTAAGCATCTGTGACTGCATAGATACTTAGTGGCGCGAAAGTCCCGACGTTCATTAACATATATTAAAACGTTATTGAAAAGTGCAATTCAAATACACATTTTATGGTCGTTAATCAAACTGTTATTACAACTGATTCTAAAAGTGCAATTGCAATACACATTAAATGGCCTAAGATAGTGTTTACATTAATCAATATGGCCTTTAATGACACCTCATGTCACTTCGACAATTGTCGCTTTCGGATATTATCTCATCTTCAAAGAACATCAAATCTTTAAAAGAGGGTATTTTGGGGATCTTGCACCTGCTATTTCAACGATGCGCATTATATTTTATTTTTTAAAACGTTGCATTTAAATTTTAGTTTATGGCTTTAAGCTCGAGTAGCCCTGCAATTTAAGAAATTAAATTTAATTTCAGGAAAACTCAGTATGGGTCAGTAGATTTTATCATAAACATGGCATTTTACTACATATTCTAAGTTTGTGCCTTTACATGTATATGAAGCTTAACCAAACTAAAATGCGAAAATATGTACAGCAACATGTTTTTCACGACAGTGTTATTGTCTTGAAAACCCATTTTAGCAAATTTATGCCGAGAATATGCAAAACGAACACACGTGTTGTTCAACATTTATTTATATAAATTACACGTATTGCACACAATACCGATAATTTATATTTAAACACAGATTGTTACTCATATATGTCCACTTTATATATGTACATGTCCTTGGTATCTGTTGATTAAATACAAATGCATTTTTTAGGTTTTTATGCTATTCCACCGATTGTCCATGTGAATGAACACCTAATCACGTTTTGTAAAATAATTGTAATATTACCAAACGGGTAACTTCCGTATCGTATGTTGCACGATAAATAATGCATTTATAATTTTGAAATATCAATATTAATATCGCATGCATTCTATTACAAAAACATCTTTCACAGCATCGGCTTAATAAGAACGCCCTCATGGACATTTTAACTGGTTACTTTATTTAACTTTGTTACATTGGGTGAATTGCGTATGTAGTGAATAAAAGATTGCATTAGACGCTGGATATTTTACAACAATACAAACGTCGGTTGTTGATCAATAATGGATCTTAAACAATGACATCAACTTCAGAATCCGACGAGTGCATTAAAGTACCTAACAAACCATATCGAAATGGCGAGATGAATATATACAGCAATATAGATCATCTAGTACATGTTTTCTACGGGTGAATAGTTCTGTACTTAGAAAGAAAAACCACTCTTACAGAGAACGCTACCCATTGAAATTTATAGCCGTGTTGTGGATTTTATTTTTATTAAAATTGTTGAAATATCAGTATACAGGCAGTCTGGTTATTTTATCCACAGTAGTTACATTTCGTATATCCACGGAGTTAGATAGTGTGTAGCCGAATGCGTGTTCACTGTTGGGAAATCTCAAATTGTATGTTTGTGTGTTTGATAGCTAAATCAGCTAACACGGTGCCTATTCCACTCGACTGTTAAAGATCTGCGTTGGGAGTAAAATATACATAAAAAACAAATACCACACTGATCATATTACTATAATAATGGTTTTCATAGTTTAACAGTGACCTGAATGTGCATAAAAATGATATATGATAAGCTCCGCCCTTGCAATTTATTGCGACATTTCACTACTGGGAACGTTTTTGTGTCAAATTAATATAAAGTCCCACACTGATCCTACATTTTTCTGAACGTTAAAACGCGCTGTTGCACTATACTGACAAAATCATGATACCTATAGTACTCTCTTATTAATGATCGGGTCCAAAACTTAATCCCATTAAAATATTGAACTGTGTAAAAAAAATAATAATCCTTGCAAATTTTACCTGGTTCGCGCTTTTATTTATATTTTACTCCCTTTGCGAACTGCACAGGCTAATCTTGAACGTCATTTTACGCACATGCATTAAACACTCAAATCTGTGTTTATGGGAACAGATAAGCTGTATTAAAACTACTCATGCAAGTTATTCTGAGATAAATATCTTTAAGACAGGCAAACGTGTTTCAAAAAAGAATTGGTATTCGTTTCGTTCGTGTGTTTGAATACGGATGACATCAAAACTGTGTGCACGTTCGAAATTGAATAAGTCTGATAATTTCATGTGAAACCGATAAATCTATAGTAAGGACGCGATGGCCTCATATTACCCGGGGTATGCTACAAAATGATGCATAAATGTCTTGAGCAACATCGATAGTGTAAAAGTGAAATAGCTTGTTTAATTCGGCTTTTCTGCTTTTTTTTTTCAAATTTTTTCTTCTTATAGATTTTAACCGGTACAGTCAGCTATAATTGGAAATATGCAAACCACCGATATGAAGAAAATTATGTCCTATGCTAGTAAATGCGCGCGCTGAATGAACATCGACAAAGAGCTTTTCATCATCTAATTAATATATGCTAAGCACATCATTAATTTTATTCCTTGATGCCAATAAAAAACAAAAAGAAACTTCCACTGCACCATAAGTAGAGAAATCTCAAAACAGCACGAGGTAATGTATTGATGACATCCAACCAATTGCACATACATAGTGGAAAACACTATTCAATAGCCAGATATTAAAAACACGTAATAAACTTGAACATAAATTAATAAAGTTTGGGCTAGAGCCTCTTGACGGTTAACGCTAAGCTACACCATGCAATGCTCAACGTAATTTCACTCGTAACAAAGCTTTTTTCAATTTGTCATTGTGGTTTTGAAGAGATAATTCATGTTGTGTCTTAACAGTCCGTTTATTTAGTTCGTACCGATCAAAACACTATCATAAAATTAATCGATCCAATTGTGATTGTTAAATGTGCATCAATATTGCAGTATTTAAACATCCATTAAAAACCGCTGTGTGACAAAAATCCACATGTTCATTCCTAACCCCATTTCAACACAATATCAAGCAAAACAAAACTTATCGGTAATAAATTGAAACGCGTCCTCCAAATATTATAAGCGAACGAGCAATTTAAAATAAACGTATTTTATATATGACAAGGGCTTGACAACAATTTAGTCCTGCAATGCAGTCAATGCACGCAAAAAAACACACACACACTTACAGAAGCTTTCAGAGAGACATTTATCACTTGCTTATAAATGTCTGTTTTCCCATAAACCACAGAGATTTGTCATAAAATCTCATTACCTAATAAGACCCGACAAAGGCGGCATGATATAGTTTTGGAGCTGTCCGTTCGTCCGTCCGTCCGTTCGTCTGTCCGTCCGATCATCTGTCACAAACTGTTTAGTTACGGCGGGGTATATCAATTCAATGAATTTGATTATTTATAATGTGATAGTGTTTGCATTACTACTAATCAAAGTGCGAACATTTACAAGTTATACGAAAGCCGTTATCGATGCAGTGAATAAACCATTAAGCGTTTTAAAATCCGAATTTGCGAGAGGTGGTTTATAAAGCAAATCGCGATTTTTTTTTCTGTAAAGTAACTTTCATGGTATTCAGTTGTGAAGGAGAAGTGACGTTTTTTAAGACTGTACGAAAAAAGATTTCATTGAAATTTAAATATGTTCCTCTTTAAGTTAAAAGATGAAACACACAGCGACTTTAAAGCTTCATTTGTTATATTAGCTACAATATGTTTATAGCGTTTTTAACCAGGTTTTATAAAAGAAAAAAACTGGTTATTAGATTGGCGATTTCGGCGGGCGGGCGGGCTGGCTGACAATAACAACTTTTAGCACAAGGCACTGAAAACCTTATTTTTGAAAAATTAAACACTCTGAAATTGTCATTTTTGTTTACTCGTCCGAGAAGTCGCAACACGGCGAATCCCTACATTCACGCCCTAAACATGTGTCTAGAACGAATAAGCACACACTGTACAAACTTGCAATACGAAAAAAGTACATACATATTAAAATACCTTGATTTCTGCCTGTCGAAAGTGTCGGATTAAATTATTTCTTGCATAAAATTTGATGACTTCAAATTTTGTTTACCAATACAGCCATTGAGATCATCTAGAGATGCTTTGTAAAACATCGTTTCATTGGCTATTATAGTGGACATACTAAACACAAGAACGCTACTCTAAACCTAACAAAAGCTAGTACTGGTTCTCTGTGTGGAAATAATCATAGCGGAAAATCCAGATATCACAAAACTGGATGATACTTACTTTAATGCAAAAAAACAATCAATATTTCACACTCTATACAATCGGGTTATTTATTCTACCACGGCACGTGAATTGTTTTCTATATACAAAGAAGGAAAACAACCGTGAGTTATTACCACGATATACCAACGGAGATAAGTATGACGTCACTTTGATTGTCCGTGAACTGTTTATGAATGATGACGACGTCATTTGATTTTCCTTGTTGTGGTGACGTCAAGTTTTCGCGGAAAAGTGGAGGACGTTCGGTTAATATAATTCTCATTTATAACCTTTAAATCGCGGATAACTTGTTAATGAAATCGTGTAAGAATCGAAATAATCGACGTATAAGCGTTGGCTATTGCGGTAATAACCAAGAGTATGTCGTTTCGTTGCTTGTTATCAAGTCGATTATTTCGATTCCTACGCATCGGAACTATTACCGCAATAACCAACGGTTACCCGTCGATTATTTCATTACTTTATTATTGCTCATTATCGGTTTCAGTAGTGAACGTTTAAAAATGTGTTTTTGTCTGGTAAAAGTATGGTTAAAATAATTTATTTTTCAAATAATTGTCGAACACTCCAACACATTTTAATACCTTTGGTGATACATGGTAATGCGTTGGGAATATAAAAGCACATGTCAATGTTTACAAAACATACTTAAGCCCGGCATTCACCATCATACCTGATTACTTACCGGTCCCGTACCATAAATTATTATCCAATACGAAATCACGTATTATAAGTGTTGTAGGCTTTTAGTCATGTCACAAGTTATGGTCGCCTCCGGTTAAAACGTTAAATCCAATTTGAAAATTAGTTGAAATTATAGATCGGTTGCATGCTTCGCATATGATTACATAGTAAGCTGGCAAAATATCGGTTTATTTATCGATTGCATGCGCGGAAAGGACCACAGATGCGTTCTAGACACATGTTTACATCGTGAATGTAGGTGTTCGCCGTATTGCGACTTCTCGGCCGAGTAAAAAAAAGTTCTTCAAAATAGGATTTTCAATGCCGTATGCTAAAAGTTGTTATTTTTTATTGGATAGAGCTATGTCTAAGCTACATCTGCATGCCAAAGTTGTTGATTTGTATTATTTTTTGGTAATGCAACTGGACTTTGATTGATGGCCGTCAGAAAATAGAAATTTTTGAGTTGAAACCCTTGTTACTATAATAATATTAAATTATTTCTTTTGGCATTGTCGGTCTAAACGCACTTTATTATACTATCCCAACACCGTTACAGCCCCCTATGGATTTGACGCCATAAGCGCACTGACCATGTTATTTCAGGTAACGTTTTACAGCTTCGGGTCCTTTTTAAAAGTTTTGATAGTTGATTGCAGTATAGAATAAAGGAATACATAACATATAAAATAAATGTTTAAGTAAAGAATTAAGTCAGCCATTTATTTTGTATCAAAGTAATATTAAATATATAATATGCATATTACACCAAATTTAAATATGAAATTTACGTTTTAAACATTTATTTGGTTTTATATAATATTTATATTTTTCGTCAACCCTGTAATTGAAGTACGACAAACATACAGAAGTTTCTTCGCGTGTCTCGCATTTCCATTTTGTTTTGAACCATGTCCGTGTAAAATAAGCAGGTCATAATGACCTGCACTTGGTAATAAAGTTATAATGTCTTAGACGGATTTCATCCGAAAAACGCACCGTTGACTGAAGATGAATTTTTCCACATATTTATGTTGCGCTTAGCAGTATTCATTGACATTGTTGGAGTGCCGCCCCCTCTGTTGATTCTTGGCCGGCTCACACTTTAGGTGATACTTGACGGGACACCGTCGCTTTATACATGTATATTGGGGACCAACGCGTATTTGTTGAGAAACTTGCATGCAATGTTTTCTGTTCGGTCTCTTGAACTACTGTATCATTAATCACTAACATTTTCCATTGGCATACTTCAACCATTTTCTAAATTCAGATGAAGCAGATTTTCAAGAATGAATTGAGTGAACATAAAAAACCTCTTGTTTTGAACCCCGATATTTATATTCTCGATAACAAAACATTTTTATTAAATATATTGTGAACATGTTTGAACGAGGTTGTTGCTATGTGATATAATACACTGATAAAATTGACGATGCCATATGCCGATTGTCAATGGAATTGCACCCGATGAATTCACGAAATTCAAGTAAGCGGCTGCACTTGCAAATTCGCACGTTATGCAAACTAGAACTGTTCAACAGTGCACAAAAAGGAAGATGTACAACTGGGTTGCGGCTCATTATTGTTTTTACCCTGCTCTTCAATTAACTAATAACGTGCTACATAATTTGGGGTTCATCACCGAGAATTATCCATTCTAGCTATTTACCATTTCATGACAAGGGACTTTGATTTAAATGCTGCAACTTTAAATGTTTCTATTGTGCTCGGGGATAAATGAATGCTACTACTACAATAAACAGTATAATTAATAAATAATGTAAAGCACAGACGTGTAAATGCGGTCCATGCGGTCCTTGTATATTTGTAACAACAGCAGCCCAATAAATACATCATTTGTAAACTAAGTCGCGTTTTATTTTTTTGTTTAGTGTATGGGATTTCACATATTAGTAACGCCGCCGATCCCCCCTTCCCAAAAAATTAAACGGGTCCGGGGTATGGTTTGGGACTGAAGACGCTCAGTTCTCGAGACGACCGTGTTGGTGTGATGTACATAAGACACTGATGACCCTTTCAAAGCTAATTCCGAAAATAAGTAGATAGGCAGGGGCCAAAGGGAGATTTAACCGGCGTCTTTTGGTTTATGATCCCAGTATGTTACCACCACTACGACTGACGTCGAAACAAAATTATCTTATATACCAATGTTGAAGCGGATTGTCTTAGTGAACTTATCATTTCGCGTGTGTTTTTTTAACTTTCACGTCATTAATCCATAGCTTATCTTTAATTACACAATTTAGCATGTAAGTCTTTGGCCCGATTTGAATAACTACCTAACCTTTTACATTGGAGCAAGTAAATCGCTCTTTGGTATTTATAATCCATTATAACGAAATGATAACGCTATAATTATCAATTGAAACTTAAAGCCATACGTGCACTGATTTACAACCACGAACCATAGACGAACATGAATGAAACAAAACTGAAATACGATATAAATCAAATATCAATAGTTCAACATAATTGATTATCATGATGATTAAATAATTATGAAGGCAGTTGTAGCTTCTTATATACGAATATGCACGTTGTAATGGTGAACCGTCGTCTTTCTGAGTAGTGCAATTATATACTCCGGATTTTTCTTGATATAAACTATGACAATTTCAATAATACAAGACTTTCATCACTAGTCTGCAAACTGTTTTTACAGTAGGGGTCTCACTAAATGATTACCTTGCGATTATATTAAGATATATATAGTATATACAGTACACTTAATTAGTCTTTTTTACAGCCAGCCATCGTCTGTCTAGCAATTTCGTGTTTCGGTGCTAGGCTAGAGATTGGCTGGTTATATATCTAACTTAACATAATGATCATGATAACACGATACTCCTGGCTGCCTGACTAGAATTTCGCTTTTGCCTCATAGACGGGACAACTTGGAGACTCTATAAGTAACAACAAATAACAAAGCATCGCGATTTTACTAAATAATAATGTTTATAAAGTTCTCTCTTTTTTGCCGATATTGATGTCAATATCCATATATCGTTTATGTTTGTATTTACCAGAACCCTTGTTAATTAATTGTTATATTTTGTTCCGATCTTCGTATCTTGTATATGGAAGAATAAAAGTAAAAGTGAAAATATCCTCCTTAGTTAACCCTTAAAGCGCTGGAGCTGAATTTTAAAGGCCCTTGCAAACAGTTTGGATCCAGATGAGACGCCACAGAACGTGGCGTCTCATCTGGATCCAAACTGTTTGCTATTCTGATAGTATTCTTTGAAAAAAATTCGAAGAAAATGCTAATTTTAGAAATTCAACAGACGACATTTTAGCAGACGACAAATTACCCAGCATGCAAAGGGTTAAGAAAGATTAAATCAACCCTATCAAAATCAAAATTATTGACAACTGTGAAAAGCATACTATCAGGCAACTGATGGAACTGATTGCGATGATAAAATGAAGATGCCTACCTTTTAAAACAGTAAAATCTAAAAAATAACCTATTTATGCCTAGCGTCTAGAAAAAAAGGCCTTGGTAAACAGCGTAGACCCAGATGAGACGCCGCATGATGCGGCGTCTCATCAGGGTATGCGCTGTTTGCTTAAAAGAATTTCTGTAAAAATATTCTAAATATAGAAATAAACATGCCAGACATCCCTAATTTTGGAAATAAATTGATCCATTTTAGAAGGATGGGAGAGTCCACTAGGCATAAATGGGTTAAAGGTGCCTTTTCACAGATTTTGGCATTTTTTAACTTATTCATTAAATGCTTTATATCGATAAATGTAAACATTGGATCGTAAAAGTTCCAGTAAAAAATCAAGAATAAAATTAAAAAAAGGAAAAGAACATTGCCCGGACCAGGTTTCGAACCAGTGACCCCTGGAGTCCTGCCAGAGTCCTGAAGTAAAAATGCTTTAGCCTACTGAGCTATTCCGCCGAGTACACGTACTTGGCGTATTTTATACCTTATATAAGCAATCTTCGTAGTTTCACAAAATTTAACGACAAAAACAGAACTCTCCAAATTATTCAATCGTTTCGCGTTGCAACGCTTTATAATTTTTAGGTTTTAAAATCGTCAAAAGATGCATATAATGGCTATATTAGACCATGGTAAATGTTCAGTATTACTGTTTCCTCACAAATATCATAACTAAAACGAAAATTTGCGAATCTGAAACAACTTTTTTCAATTTTGTCAATTTACCAAAGCGTGAAAAGATCCCTTTAATATCACAGAAACCCACGCATCTAAAACCTCCCAACCAGAAAGTCTTCTGTAAACATCGACAAGAGGTCTTTGTAAGTACCAAACAATTGTTAATGGTCGCCGTAGTAATCGAAGGTGATTTATATTAATTGGGTATCAGTGAATAATTGCGGATAAGGGTCACTTTATTTAGAGGAAGGAGCAATTTGTAGTCATCAAATATTAATCGAACACTTTGTAGCCGACAAGGCGACACGTGCTTTACGTTTAATTACGTATGAGTTAGTTCGACCTTAAATTTAAATATTTATTGAATTGCATTTTCTAGACGATTAAACATTTCTCTTTCAATACCAATTTGATCGCAATAGCAGCTGTGATATAATGAGATTTTAAATGAAATAAGCAAGACATCTTCTGAAATGTACTTCTGGGTGTTTTGTTAAACCGTATGATTTTAATGAGGTTTGTAAAAGTGCAAAGATGTGGTAGGTTCTTGCAAGTAAATTAATATGTTAATTAATATGTACTTCAATGTATATCAGTTTGCTTTGAATGACTGTCTTGCATGACCTTTGAAAAAATGTAATATAAACGTGTGCTATGTCGTTTCACTGTTCACTATAAATATGAATGATAGAATATGTAGATCACTAATGTTTCATGTTGTCAAATATACGATTGCCTTTTATATTTTCGCTTCGCACTGAATACACATCACATTTATGTGAAGGCCAGCGAAGTGTTTCCCAACTTTCAATCTCTCCGTATATTTTGAAACAAATATCATTCTTCAGATAAGGTGGGTCTTCTCAACCACGAAATCAAATCTTAAACGATTGTTAACGTGTGAAATCTTCTATCAGACATTATAAAAAGAATCCACTACAAATTTTATCAGACAATATACAAATCCACGAATTTTTAATCCAACAAATATTCCATATTTTATAATTCCAACAAAGTTAATGTAAACAAAATCAAATGATATGATATTTACAATAGTTTAATGGTGAATTGTATTATAAGGATGGATTAATGTTGGTGTGGTCTTCAGATGCGGTCGGATACAGGGGAACCCGGAGAGGAATTTACATGTTCTCTATGGTTACCGCGCAGGGACGACACTTACCGCCCACACTGTATTTTCGCTAAGAAAAGACTTCCGTTATAAGAAAAAATATCATTACAGCGGAAAGTGTCGTCTAAAGCGGACTGCACAGGCTAATCTGGGCTGACACTTGACGCACATGCATATAACCCGTTTCCAAGAGCGAGGCTCATATGTAAAAGATAGGCCATATTTATACACCATTTAACTAAATTATTAAAAAAAATATCCGAACAACATGTATATAAATTAAGTATTGGGTACGATTGTAATATCCGAACTATATAAATTAAGTATTGGGTACGATTGTTACAGTTAAAATAATTTTCAAATTATGTCAAATTACAAACTCTATGAATAATACACTACGAACATGTATATCGCACTCTGATTTGCTAAATTGTAAAAACGTATCATTCGTTTATCAAACCCTAGTGTTTTTTACACTCTATAACATAGTTGGCATCGGACAGTACCTTTGAAGTCTAATAGTAACGTAATAAAACACTGTATTTTCCAAGGTTTTCAGTCGCAGTAACTCTCAATTATATTGAAAAACAGTATGTGCATTATTTATTTCCCCTTAAAATTCATATAAAAATAAGTCGCGTTATTTCGCTGTTTTTTCTGCCGGATAAAGCTCTAAAGGTACATTTAAAATGAACACGTTTTAGGTAGCGATAAGTCATGTCAAATCATAATATTAATTTCTAAAATGGTTTACACATGCATTCTCCGTGCAGAATTTGTCTTTTTATTCTTTGTGTCCAAATTCTTTTAAATCGATTATGAAATATGTTTTAATTATAATTTAGGCTTGGAAAAAAAGCAATTCTAATATCCATGCCAGCTTTGTGAACGTCTCTACATCGGTCACTTTTTTCGTGGACCAATTTATCTACATGTGGATGTTTTACAAATGTAAGAGATGTGGATGTAATGTCACAGCATGATGAACAATCATCATTTATTTGATTTCCAAAAGTCGCCTTACAATAATGAATAGAAACCTGAAAGACATGTGGTAAAACTTAACTTGAAAAGCACAAACAAAGTTATTGTAATGCCTAATATTATAATATAATAACAATAATGCGGTTTGGTAATTACGTTAACATAATGGCTGATGTGTATCTAGAAATTGAAGCATCGTAGGAACATATGACGACAATCAACATTCATTCTAAAGTTTTTCTTTTTATCGTGGCGGTCAGTATGTTGAGTAGTTAATACGGATTGCCCCCTACCCCACCTACCCATTGCTCGCGTCACTGGGAACGCAAGTTCTTGAAATCATACATAGAATTGTGTTATTTCCTTAGACCGCGAACGTATCCTTAATAAACAACGAAACACAACGATTCAAATTGAAAATACAGCTTGTATTTTCGTATCTATGCGTACGACCAGATGACCCATTTATAACGAATTACATAAAAACAAATATGAACGCATCACATTTTGATATAGATTTCACAACTCATACATAAACTAGAGCTGGTATAGTTTACACAGAAAAGAGACTATATTCCTGCAGGTAATCATATTTGTGACAAAACTTGTCAATATTTTATATCCAATAAAATATTAGGAAAATTAACGTGTTCACTGGTCAGTAACGCAAAGCCGGATGTCTATTCCACGAGCATTATTACCCGCCAATACAATACACTGAACGACCCCTACCGGAGACTTTCTTATGCAATGAAAAATAATTTTCTTCTAATAGTCGCTGATCTCAAACTAGGAAATTATTTATAATGGTTTAAAAAGGTTTGCTTATTCCAACAGCATTCACTCACCATCAAATTCGTTCCGGTTACTTTATTTTTTATTTGATGCAAACACAATAATGAGATTTTGAGACGGCACGTAAAACACGGTATAAATTGTTGGTCAGGTTAATTTTAAAAGTCCTTTTGCCAAAGAAAATTGTACAAAAAATAAATATTGTTTGATAGATAGATAGATATATAGATTTATTTCGGCATAGGAAGCATATACACAGTTCACAACATAACATAGAATAAAATAATAAGCAATTATTGAAAACTATATCATGTACAATAAACTATTACATGCTCACCAAACCAAGGATAACACAAAAAAGAGCAAGCCCTTATTTCCATTGTGGTCCTTATTATTGGTGGCATGACAAAAAGAGGCAGACCTTAAACATAACTATGTTGACCTTAAACATAACTATGTTCATAGTAAAATAATTATTTAATGAAAAAAATAAATATATATCACCGTTCAAAAGAGATCAAACTAATTATCACAGTAGTGCTCAGAAATTATGACAGGAGCTGGAACTAAGATCAATTGATAATGTTATCAATTATTGCAACACATAGATATTTTGACAGTTGTAATTTGATGATATGATGTATCATGAATTATCTAAATTAAATATATTGCTAAAATGTATGTTATGAGTTTGAACTAATAATTATTAAAAATAAAAACCTAAGCCGAAGTTAATATCTGCTTATTAAAAGTGAAAAGATACACATATATACAAAATTAAATATTATTCATTAAATGACTTTTAATGGCAACCTTAAAGCCTTCTAACCTGTTGACCTCTGTGAGTTACTCAGGTAAAGAGTTCCAGAGTTTAATGCTGTTAAAAGAAAAGGATTTGGAACCATGACATTTGACCTTGGGTAAACAATACCCACCCTTTTTACTAAGGCTAGTGCTGTAATTATGCATAGAATCTTGATAAAGCAGTATATTTCTTGTAGTTACTTTAATACGCTTACACTTTGCTATGATCTGTCGAGTATTATGATTTGTACGACAAACTTAAATGGGATGTTAAATTGCTTTTAATGTAGATGTGCCGAATTCGATAACGCTTAAAGAGGCGAACATATTCAAGGACAAGAAAGGGTATTTTGTATCGAATATAACATGCTCAGATCCCAGACAGCCATTATGTACATACCTATGGAAAGTACGATATTTATGGGACTATTTTGGCAAACAGAAGCGTGCTTTACATCGACATAATATGAAAACTGGTGTGAACCTACATGTATATAACGCCTGCAACACTATGTCTCTTCGAAGCCATGAAGCAGCTGCAATATAAAGCGTGAACTGGATTTGGATTTATGACTTCATAAGAAACATTGATAAAGAACGTGAAATTAATTTTTCATAATAACTAACACAAAATTGTATATCAATAATTGCGACATCAATAACGAAATCATTTTATATAATAATGTTACTTAAATAAACAAAGCAAGCTTCCTTTTTATAAGGATCAGTATATGTAGATCTAACTTCAAATGACGTTTTCATTTAAAACGGTCCCTCTATCCGAGGGACGATTGAGTTTTAGTGTGGTGTAAATCTGTGCACTGAATTGGCTCGAGCACTTTGAGTTATGCGTTGAGTATCGTTCTGCTATATTTTCGGCCTTCAAGGGTCCTTTTCACAGATTTAAACATGTTTTGAAGTCTGTCATTTCATGCTTTATGTTGATAAATGTTAACATTGAATACAAAAAGCTCCAGTAAAATATAAAGAATAAAATTTAAAAAAGGTTACCCTCAGCAGGGCTCGAACCACTGACCCCTTGAGTAAAAAATCTCCAACGTAGACCACTCGGCCATCCTTCCGGATAAAACGCTAGATGTATTGTATACTACATACAATATAAGTATTGATGCAGAGCATCAAAGGGCGTCGGGAATTTCAGTGTTAAAGGCACTCAATGAAGTTACATGGAACGATTTTTTTCTACTGTAAATATTAATATATTGGCTGATTATTTTAAACAAAATAGAAAAAGATACTGGTATGACCATTATCTATGATGTTGTGTTATAACCCCAAATAACCATTATCTATGATGTTGTGTTATAACCCCCAAATAACCATTATCTATGATTTTGTGTTGTAACCCCCAAATATTTCATAGTTCATTTTATTTACATTGGTTTCCTTTTTTTTACTGGCATCCGTGTGCAGTTTTCATTAATGGAACAGAACGGTGTAGGTTTTAAAAAATCAGCTTCATCTTGTAAGCGTAATTTCATATTTTTCTCAACTTCAAGGGGAGATGATTCTGAACTTATTCTTACGTTGCTCATTTACGATAGGGGTTGAGTACTCATTGATATGAGAACACTGTAAAAGTTTTAATGTGTTTACGAACCCCCGACCCTCTCACACATATATTTCATGGGCATAATAAAAACAAAAAATGGTTACAATAAAACAGCATATTTATTTAAACTAAAATGTCTACATCAAAACAAAAAGTTATGATAGAAAACAAATAAAATAATTAGATTCTACTGGGGCTCGAACCTTGGACCTCTCACATGTGAAGCGAGCGTGTAACCACTACTCTACGGAACCGCTTGAAAAATCACCTTCTAACTAAGATATTAATAAGTGACTGTAGTGTAACGGTTATTAATAAAGCAATAAACCGTGTAATCGTTGTCGTTTTGTAAAATTTTAGAAAATACGCGTTAACCAAATCTCGAACAGCAAAATTCTGCGCTATTGTTAGAAAAACCACAAAATAAATATATTTTGATTATGTTTTGTTTTTATACCGGTTCGCGTATTTGCCCAGTCCCTGTGATCTTTTATTATTGCCCAGTCCCTGTGATCAGTTATAAATTAAAAGAATTAGCTTTGCATTATTGGCAATAAATGTTGTAGTAAATGTAATAGGCACAAATGCAGTACTTATTTTCACTAATTTACACAAAAAAATCACCACTATGCAAGATATTCTGACAACAAAAATATATACATTGATCCGTAAATAAACTTATGCAAATTAAGCCTATGGAAGTTTTTGCGGTCACTCTTCGTCTGGATTTACAGACTGGAGATAGAAAGTCTTGGCATGGCAGGGCTGGCATCAGTCCCTCAACCACCTTAAAGAAGAAGGTCAACCAGTTTCGCTTCCTTCTTTGAGTTGATAAATATAAGGGCCTTCTAGCACACTTGTAACGAAGCCTGGTGTTTTGATGTTAAGTCGCCGATAATGAATTTTGCAGCCTGCTTGTTGTTGTTTTGTGTGTCTACCGTCTTTTTGCAGGTGAGTGTCCCAGACGATAGCGATGTATTCACGTGAGGACCTAGCCAATGCAAGATAGGCTGTGGTACGTCAGGATTAAGGGCAGTGTTTTATATAACGCCTTCAGATATTTTAACGCCGATATGTGGATTTTCTGGAACTTGGTGAAGGATATGGTTTTTAAGCTGATTGAAGATGTTTGGTTTATGGTCAAGATTTAGCATTTGGTGGCGTTGAAGCGCATTCCCGATGTGTTGTCCCATACATCTAGTTGGTACAGTGGTTGCTGGCACACACGTCTTTTTATTGTACGGTAAAGAAGAAAATTGTCTGCAAAAAGAAGAACTGAGGTATTTTCTGAATCGGGTAGATTGATTTGGCAGATGAATAGCACGCGGCCTAGGACTGTGCCTTGGGGTACACCGGAGTCGACTGTAGCTGGTTTGGATTCCTCTCCTTCCGCAACAACTTTCATGTCCCTGTCTGTGTCGACCTCCTCAAGACAGTGGTTGATGTTACCACTTGCGCCATACTGCTCTAGTTTGTGTAGGAGTTTTGTTATATGGAACAGTATAGAAAACCTTTGTAAAGTCCATGGTAGCAATGGTTATCTGTGTACCAGAGTCGTGGTTGGTAAGAAAATCGTCGACAGTGGCCAGTAGTTGTTTCTCGCAGGTGTATCCAGTACGAAAACCATGCTTTAAGTTAGTAAGGATGCTGTTATTTTACACGTAGGTAATGAGGTATTTATGCTCTATGATATGCTCTAGTAGCTGATGTCAGCTTTACATGTATCAAACAGTGACTGAATGAATGAGGAGCCGTGGCGTTTAGCTTCATCAATAACGGTGGCTGAGAGATGTTGCATATCCTGGTTGATGTAATTGCAGTTTGATTTAGAGCATATGGCAATCTATCTAGGCTTGTGCTTGATATTCTGGGGGATTATATCTCTATCAGGTTCTACCATGGCGGGGTCACCATTACCAGGGACTGAAGACGATATTTCTACCAGTGATGGATTGTTTGTAAATAGAAGGTCACGTATCTTGATGTTTTTAGTAGGTGGTCATGTTTTTGGGTGAGACGATGTTCGATCGTTTATATATTTATTTATGGATTGATGTATCGGTTGGTTGTTTGAAATAAGAATGTCCGCCTAACTGTATCCTAATATATCAATTCGCTTTAACGCGCCCCAGTCAGAGGTACGTCTGGAGACGGGTCTGCTTCAATGACCGTATCTTTCGTTTTGCTATGATTTGATAATTTTGTTTATACATGTTTGTGTTTGAAGATAGCATTTGAGGCGTAGTTTCGGATACTTTAAAATGCAATCATATTCCTTAAAAAAAGATTGCTGTTGCAAAATAAACACATAAATCTTTTGAAGATTTCCTTCTCTAAAACAACCGGTTAAACGAAACAAAAAGGATTCAAACCGATTTGTCACTTTAAAAATTAACAAATACTCAAAAGCCAAGTGCGGGTAAAATTTTCAGTCAATGTTAGACATTTGCAGAATTAGATATGGATCAATATATATGTATTGTAATTCTTTTACAAGCAAGTAATGAATTATTCTTTGTTGGATTGTTCTTGTATTAAGTATTTATTTGTTAAATCCGTTCAAAACATTTTAACTATAATATCTATATATTAAATTAAAAAGTAAATGTACATTTTTGTACACTGTAAATCGTGTTTATACTTTTGTGTATTCAAACGTTTAAAATATTGCAATTAAAACAAGATATTGTACATAAAATGATCTTATTAATCAAATCAGTTTTGTTTATTTTAATTACTAAAACGTCATTGCATGTTTTGCATTTGTAATATGTATGATAGTGTCTTTCTAGAACGTTTGCGAACAAATATTTTGAATGTGTTGTTGTTGTTTCTATTTAGAATACGTTGTTGCGTGTCCCTTATTGGAAATTGTGTTTTCTGGGGTTGGAGCGACTCCAGTTTTCCGGTATATAGCGAATGTGTCAGTGGATGGAGATGTGAGACTTTCTGCTCCAACAAAGAACCTCTTGAATGTGTCGTATGCCAGTGGTGTTCCTAATCTGACGTCATACAATGGGTGCTCGTTGGCATCGGGCCACGATATATCCCTTGGCATTCTAAACATCCGGCTGAATCCCGTACATCACGGCCAGGATGGAATCTACCAGTTCACACATGGGGCGACGGTCATGAAATGTGTTAAGCTCTTCATATACGGTAATAAACGTAACCAGGTTGTCTTTATAATTTTACTAAAGACTACATCTCTAATAATAGGTTAGCGCAATAACATAATATTTTAAATAATAAAGTTATCAACAATTATAATACTTTTATTTTGGTATAAGGGAAGTGCCGCTATTGGCGACTCGAGTCTTCATGTACAAAAATAATTCCGCGAAAATACACAGAAAGCGTAGTTAAAACAAGACCTGGAACAGCCTTATTATTAAGCGACGGAGACAAATGAGCGTACCACGCAGCGTCATAAACGTAAAATATGTTTCGCTTTTGCACACAAGCGGTGTCTATGTGCCGACAACATATTTTTAGACAGAATTCTAAGTTAAATTAATGATATTTAGGTAGAAGTTTAGTTAGAAGTTTTGCAATTTTATCGATGTCAACAATTGTTGCACGTGTCTGTGGGTTGCACTTCGTATTATGGTTTGAGGTTTTGCAGGGAATTACCTCGGTGAACTCTGCGTTTTTTAGCTCGAATGTAAACGGACCAAATAAGAAAAAATGGGAATTTTTATTTATGACAACTGTTTCAACGACTATAAATCCCCGTATTCAACTTGGAGCAATAGAAGTATCACATAAGGAAATGATTGCTTAGAGTTTCAGTTTTGAAAGACCCTTAAGAAAACACTTCACTTTTATTTCTTCTCCTAAAGTAGACTTTCTATTTGCTTTTGCTACAGGTGAAAATGTGTCATAAGAGTTTAGTCATGCTCTATAAAAACCATGCTTAATGCATTTCCGAAAGTTTTGCCCAAACATAGCCTGTCTCAAACATAGCCTGTCTCAAACATAGCCTGTCTCAAGCATAGCCTGTCTCTGGCTAATTATGGACGTGTTTCCATCGTAGCTGGGTTTAGTAAAAGAGATATTTCCTCTTAATTAAAAAAAAAGCCCAAAGTGTAGTTATAAATGAAAACAACAACATAAAAGCGCAAAATGTCGTCATTCATTAGCCTGTGCGAATCGCACAGCATTTGCTCGGGCTCTTTACGCACACGCATTAAGCCCCGTTTTCCCAGAGCAAGGCTCAGCTGTCACGTGGTAGTCGTATTAAATTACTTTTTTTTTCTTCAGTTAAGCTTTTCATTCCCAAAACTACACGAAACTCTGAAGCCGCGTTGATTATTGTAATATATAAATTATAACCATATCATTTTCGTTGTCAAATAAATTATCATATAAGTTTCTTTCGTTGTTATTCATCAACTTGATCTTACGCTCTCGGCGCTTTAATTCTCACTATTTAGACCTTTTAGTCGTTACCTGGTGAAACCTCAAAAATATGATTTCTAAAATGCATGAGCATGCACACTATGTACATTAAATGTTTAATGCAAGCCGAAAAAAGCGTTTTTGCTCGCTAAATATACATCGATTTATATATAGAGTACATCGACATTGATGTATTACTTGTATTTGCGTTCGATTGGCATATATAGAAACGCGTAATGAAACCAAGAAATACTTTTGATGTTATTCAGGTCAACCAAACAAGCCGACCATCAGTTCCAATGTCAGTATGGCGTACGACGGCCAATCGGTTACTCTTCGATGCCACAGTGTATCTTCAACTGTTCCTGGTGACCATAACCTTTCAATGACGTACGAATGGAAGAGAGGAGAACATGTTGTCACATCAGATGGGAAGTTTATTTTAGAGGCGAAATCCAGAGGAAGCCTTACAATAATGAATGTTGTAACTAGTGACACAAAGTACAACTTCACTTGCAGGGCAACAGAAGACAGTGGAAACACGTCCCTGTCGAGCGATGCGTTCTATTTGAAAGTCGTTTGTACGTATATTGTTTACAGTGAAGTGTGATCTCACCTTTAATATATAGCTATAAAGATATGTATCTCGATCGGCAATTATGTTATCATATCTGAAGAAGTTTTTCTGGTGTTAAATTTTTGAAGAACGTCGAGTGTTCAAGTTATTGCCATTGTTCAGTAACTGTATTATTTGTTTTATCGTTTATTACATAGTTACTTATTCTGTAAATATTATTGTTATTATATTGCTTATGTTAATAAAGGGAGCTCTGCTGAATAGGCAAATCTTGTTATCATCCTCCGGTATTATACGATACATGATGATGCATACAACTAATGACATATGAGCCGTGCTCTGTGAAAAAAGGGGGCTTAATGAGTGTGCGTAAAGTGTCGTCCCATATTAGCCTGTGCAGTCCGCACAGGCTAATCAGGGACGACACTTTCCGCTTTAACGGTATTTTTCGCTTCAAGAAAGTCTCTTCTTAGCAAAAATCCAGTTTAGTTGGAAAGTGTCGTCCCGGATTAGCCTGTGTGGACTGCACAGGCTAATCTGGGACGATACTTTACGCACATGCATTAAACCCCTTTTTAACAGAGCACAACCATATACATTATTTAATCATTTGTCACCGAATTGAACGGTCGATGCAAAGTAATGGCATAAAACCAGTTAAAAAGCAAATTATTGGTTTCATGATTTCTAACTTATTACCACCCAATAGATGGACCAAATGCAGTAACGTTGTCACCATCACATGTGTCCTACGCCCTGGACGAGACACTGCCGCTAAACAACATCTCTTGCGTCTCCGACTGTTACCCAGGCTGCACATACACATGGCTGAAGGGCGGAGTGGTGTTCAGCAGTGGCCCTGTGCTCTCTCTCGGGTCTCTACTGAGAGGAGAAGCTGGCAACTATGTCTGCAGAGCAACCAATCCCGAACGTCCATCTATTTCGTTGAACAGTTCGGGCGTAACAATCAACGTGCGGTGTAAGCAATCTTTTATATGTTGTTATATGTTAAAAGTAAACCTCGATACAAAACATCATTTAAGCATGTCATTATCATTTAAATAAATGAAACTAATAAGATTGTTCACAATTCAGAAATGCTTGTTGTTTTTGTTGAAGTTCTGCAGTAAACATAATCAATGTGCCAAATAGAAAACTAACAATATGTTATTCATATACTGTATTGTTGGTTTTTAAATCAAATGAACATGCATCTTTCATTGCCTGAATAACTTAAACATTTGCAGCGAGTTATTACGTTAGTGTTGCGCCAGATAAAAGTGTTAATATACATGTCATATAACCTCTAGAATATCATTTTAACGTTGTAAATAAAAGAACTGTATTGTTTGTTCTAAATCTGCTTTCAAAACAGCGATTGAACGTTATTACTTTGATACAAGTGCAAATACTATTTCAGCCAATGTCGTTACAATTGTATTAAAAAATATTTTTCATTACATTTAACCTTAAACGTGTTTTAAGACTTTTACCTTTAAAATTGATAATGACATCGATGTGGTATTGACGTAATCGATATAAAGTTGTTTATAAGCCATACTCATTATTTTTAATATATTGATTATGTTAATGTAGGGAGTTCTGTCGAGTGGGAATATATTGCTATCATCCTCTGGTATAATACATGGTGATGCATAAAACTAATAGCATATATGCTATTAAATCATTTGTCACCAACTTGGAACGGTCAATGCAAAATTATGGCATAAAACAGTTAAAAAGCAAATTATTGGTTTCATGATTTCTTACTTATTACCACCCAATAGATGGACCAAATGCAGTAACGTTGTCACCATCACATGTGTCCTACGCCCTGGACGAGACACTGCCGCTAAACAACATCTCTTGCGTCTCCGACTGTTACCCAGGCTGCACATACACATGGCTGAAGGGTGGAGTGGTGTTCAGCAGTGGCCCTGTGCTCTCCCTTGGGTCTCTACTGAGAGGAGAAGCTGGTAACTATGTCTGCAAAGCAATCAATCCCGAACGGCCATCTATTTCGTTGAACAGTTCGGGAGTTACAATCAACGTGCGGTGTAAGCAATCTTTTCTATGTTGTGCAACGACTAATTAAAAGTAAACCTCGATACAAAACATCATTTAAGCATGTCATTATCATTTAAATAAATGAAACTAATAAGATTGTTCACAATTCAGAAATGCTTGTTGTTTTTGTTGAAGTTCTGCAGTAAACATAATCCATGTGCCAAACAGAAAACTAACAATATGTTATTTATATACTGTATTGTTGGTTATTATATCAAAAGAACATGCATCTTACATGGCCTGAATAAATTGAACATTTGCAGCGAGTTATTACGTTAGTGTTGCGCCAGATAAAAGTGTTAATATACATGTCATATAACCTCTAGAATATCATTATTAACGTTGTAAATAAAAGAACTGTATTGTTTGTTCTAAATCTGCTTTCAAAACAGCGATCGAACGTTATTACTTTGATACATGTGCAAATACTATTTCAGCCGATGTCGTTACAATTGTATTAAAAAATATTTTTAATTACATTTAACCTTATACGTGTTTCAAGACTTTTACCTTTAAAATTGATAATGACATCGATGTTGTATTGACGTAATCGCTATAAAGTTGTTTATAAGCCATACTCATTATTTTTAATATATTGATTATGTTAATGTAGGGTGTTCTGCCGAGTGGGAATATATTGCTATCATCCTCTGGTATAATACATGGTGATGCATAAAACTAAAAGCATATATATTATTAAATCATTTGTCACCGACTTGGAACGGTCAATGCAAAATTATGACATAAAACAGTTAAAAAGCAAATTATTGGTTTCATGATTTCTAACTTATTACCACCCAATAGATGGACCAAATGCAGTAACGTTGTCACCATCACATGTGTCCTACGCCCTGGACGAGACACTGCCGCTAAACAACATCTCTTGCTTCTCCGACTGTTACCCAGGCTGCACATACACATGGCTGAAGGGTGGAGTGGTGTTCAGCAGTGGCCCTGTGCTCTCCCTTGGGTCTCTACTGAGAGGAGAAGCGGGCAACTATGTCTGCAGAGCAACCAATCCCGAACGTCCATCTATTTCGTTGAACAGTTCGGGCGTAACAATCAACGTGCGGTGTAAGCAATCTATTCTATGTTGTGTAACGACTGATTAAAAGTAAACATCGAAACAACAAAGCATTAATTAAGCATTTCATGATCATGATATAAATAGAAATGCTTGTTGTTTGTTGTTTTTTGTTGTTCTGCACTTAACATAATTCATGTGCTTTATAGAAAACTAACAACATGTAATTAAGAAACTTTATTGTTGTGGGTTAAATCAAATAATTTTGCATCTTTTATGGTCTGAATAACTTAAACATTTGCAGCGAGTGATTACGTTAGTGTTTCGCCAGAAAATTTTTTAATATACATTTCACATAACCTCGAGAATATCAGGTTTAACGTTGTAAATAAAAGCACTTTATTGTTTGTTCTAAATCTGCTTTCAAAACAGCGATCCAGCGTAACTACATTGATACAAGTGCAAAAACTATTTCAGCCGATATCGTTATAATTTTATTAAAATAATATTTTTTATTGCATTAAACCTTATAAGTGTTTTACGACTTTTACTTTTAAAATTGATTATTACATCGATGTTGTATTGACGTAATCGATATAAACTTGTTTAAAATCAATACTCGTTTGACACACTCATAAAATGCTGACATGATATATTAGCGACCAAATTGGTATGATGAAAATTCACCTGTTGCCTTTTTTCAGACGGCCCTGATGTTATGAATATAAATGTCCCATCGGAATACCGTGTCACAGAAGGCGTGAACACCCTAAACATAACCTGCACAGCAATATGTTGGCCATGCCATTTTTCTTGGGAAAACATGACGACTGGGACTATCGTTACACCAACGAATGTGTTAGTCCTGGGGCCGGTTGACAGACACAAAGCTGGTGTATACATGTGTAAGGCGATCAACCATGGGATGACACACAGCAGGAACATATCTACCAGAATAATTGTGAATTGTAAGTTGAGTAACCATTTATCATGTTATTATTTTGTTCGATACAATTCCTATGTCTGATCCCCAACAAAGAGCATGTTCATGATACATAATGTTGAGGGCTTAACGTGTGTATTCTTTTTCTGAGAAACAAATGCAAATAACTGTACCAAAATTGAAAAAAAACGCCTTTAACTAAAAGCAGTTAGACACAATTCAGCAAAGATACATGAACTAAAGATAAGACTTATTCAGTACGTTGTGGATTCGTGTTCGTATTCAGAATGCGAAATATAAATAGCTATATATCAGTGTACGTCAAGCCATGTTATTTGTAATAATAACGTGTTATTCATTTCAGATGGACCTGACTCTGTAAATGTCAACGTATCGTCCAAATTCAATGTCACAGAAGGGCATGTTGCTCCGAGAATTACCTGCACGACTTCCTGTTGGCCAGAATGCGCATACACATGGAGAAACGCGACCTCTGGAGCTACCATGGCAACCTCACGTGTGCTAGACCTCGGTCACGTGAACAGATACATGACTGCAACGTACACTTGCAAAGCTAGCAACAATGATATCAGTCTTCACAAAGAAACAAATATCACGATGAATGTGTACTGTAAGTGCATTATTTTTTAGAATACAAATATACGTTAAATTAGTCTGTATGTATGTTCATAGATATGAAAATAACGTACGGAAAGCTCCTAAATAGTATTGTGTTTTGGTCAGCTTGCATTTAATAATTGTTTCATATGAAATGGAAGTTGTTATGCGACTGTTGGTGCAAATGCTGAAGCCATTTTTGGTATCGTTAGTTTACATTACAGGTGTTTTCAAAAGTACATAAATTATTTTTTTGTTTTTACACTCCTTTAATATTGATATAATTCACTCTACACAGCAGGCGACTACTTTCCAAAGATTGTGTATGATTCCCAAAGCTTGAATTCTTTCAGACGGCCCAGATCGTGTTCACGTTAGTCAGCCGTCAGAATTTATCGTCACCGAAGGCCAACTGGCACCGAATATCACTTGCAAGGGTGACTGCTTGCCGGAATGTTTATACTCATGGACGAACCTGACATCTGGGACAACTGTGGCCCTAAGGGAGAGTCTAGTACTTGGCCATTCGAACAGATACATGGCTGGAGTGTACATGTGCAAAGCAAACAACGCTGCAACCTGTCGTAATGTAAACGGCTCCACTCGAATGTTTGTAATTTGTAAGTTGGCTTTTTCTATTTATTTTATAAATAATTTCGTCCATAGTTCTTCAACACCATGTGATACCCTCTTGTATCGTACTGTTTAAATGTATCATTGTGCAAAAAACAACAACAAAGTTCTGCCTTTTGCAATATAATCAGGATTTAAAAAAAAACATCGCATTTTTTACAACAGAAAATCATTAACAAATATAAGTTTAATTGCAAGACTTCGATGCGTACTAATAATAATCGCCCGATAAAGTATCATAAAAAAAGGTTTATGCCTTTTTCAGACGGCCCCGACTCACTAAATTTCAACGTTCCCCGACAGTACACAGTCACAGAGGGCGAGGTGGTACCGACGGTAACCTGCTCGGCCGATTGTTGGCCGGGATGTACATATACGTGGAGGAATATGACTTACGGTGACACATTACCAAACACTGGAATGTTAACATTGGGTCGGGTTAACAAATATGCTGCTGGGGAATACAGCTGCGACGCGTACAACAACGGGAACGGTTTGAAGAAAAGCACATCTATCAGGATTATAGTGAACTGTGAGTTTCTTGTTGGCGACTGTATAAATAGGGTAAATTGCAAGTTCAGAAAAATGAAAGATTGTGCTGTTGCTCGAATTGTCTGACGCGAGTGTCAAATTTTAAAAACATGCTTGTTAAAAAATATATAATGTATTAAGATTTTTTGCGATTTGATGATTAATGAATGCGTTTAGTTCTATATATACACTATATCATGCTAAATTTTATAATTTCTTTATACGAAAGTACACGTGTGTATTGCTATACAGATGTAATTTACCTGACTATACATACTATTATACTATTTGTGAAACGGAAAAAACCCATACAATTTGAGTATGCGTGCGAAACAAAACACTGCATTGCAGATGCATCCATAGATAGCCACCAACAAACTATTTTCATCAGCGCAGTAACCGGAGGATGTGGAGCCTGTATTGTGATCCTTATTGCAGTCGTCTGCTGTTGCAGGAGATATCGACATCGATGCACACGCACAGGGCAACAAAATGGTTTGCATTTAAAATTAAAACACCATACTTATTGTTTATGTTAAAATGATGACAATGACCGTTACGTTTAATTTCCAAATAAAATATTCTGCTGTTTGCAAAGCATACTTTTTGCGAAATAATTAAAAAAGAATAACGTTTCCTTTTTTAAATTTCAACGACTATTTCATTTCCACTACTTTACGACCGTGCGAAATCATAAGGTGGAAGAATGTACTCTGATACAAATCAAGATATTTGTCTTAAAGCGGCCCATCCACACACAATATCATTGTCAATTTTATTGACAGAATATGTTTTGCCCTCAAGTGTACACAATATTTATCACTATTTTTTTCATTTGTACTTCGGTCAACATTCAAACAAGAAAGAAAATTGACAATGCCTCAATAAATATTTGAGATCTCTGATTTTCCTCCATACATTGACGGTGTCTTCAATATCATCCATTCATTTTCAAGTGTATTGTCAATCTTCATTATTGACAATAAAATTGACAATGATATTGTGTGTTGACGGGCCGCTTTAGTTGTGTAAACGTGGGATCCTACGATTCTGAAAATAGTGTGTTCATTTACAATTTTTCCAATGAGCTTGTTTCAGTTGCCGCAGGCCTTGCTACTTTATATGGCGATTCATTAAATTTAGGAAGTACAGTATAATTATTCCTTTCAGAATCGGCTATTATAAGAAAAGACACTGCTGCAAGTCACTTTTCCAACGCGGAAACGATTACCAATGCCGAACGTAAGTTACATCAACCGCAATATGTGAGAGTATATATTGTTGTAATTTATAAATATAGTACTTGATTTGGATAACAGTAACTGCTTCAGGTTAAGTTATTTATTACCATCAGCGATAACAGCGTTTATCTTTGCAAACCACACAGGTTTATTAGGGACGACACTTTAATTGCGCCTTAACTATTTTTCCTTTATAATATACTTTCTTTAAACAAAAAAATCCATAAAAGCGGAAAATGTCGTCCCTGGTTAGCTTGTGCGGACTGTACAGTCTTATCTGGACGAGTTTACGTAGATACATTAAGCCCGTTTTTCCAGAACGAGGCTGAACGATGTTAAGTTGATTGATAAAAAATGCGTTATAGAAGAGTATGGATTGTACACTTGTTTATGAATTGTGTGTTTCAGATACGTATACTGGACTGCAAAGAGACCAACAGTGGGTATTATCGTTGTTTTTATAAAGCCATGTTGCATTATTTAAGTCCACAAACATTGAAACAATCACCGATAGACCATTGATAATGGCTCAACTTTTTTAGTATGACATGTGGCGTGCAATATACTGTTCTAAAGGATATAATACGCAAATCGTCCTGTAAAAAAATGTATTCATATTGATTAATGTTCACAACTTCACACTCTGGTGTTTACTAGAAAAACAATCTTGTTAATGAATCGCTTGAATTTCAGAAATGTTCGCGTTGTAGAATATCAGAACGTGACAGTAGAACCAACAGATCACGATTACGAGCAACTCGGTAAAATTCGTAGTTTATATGTTTAGAGGTGCCGCTCCAAGTAAAATACAAACTAAATAATAACTTACGTTCACACCTTTCGTCGCTTTTTAAACGCACCAAATGCAAAACAGTACATCGCTCTTGCAAAACCGGGCTTTATGCATGTGCGTGAGATGTCATCATTGATCAGCATATTCATTCCGCACAGGGACGAAACTTGTCGCCTTCACCTTATGTTCGCTAAAAAGTATTCCTTTAAACAAAAACTACCATAAAAGCGGATTGTCGCTCTTGATGAGCCAGTGCGGACTGCACAGGCGAAGATAGGTAATTTACGCACATGCATTAAGCGATTTTTATTGAGCGAGTCTCATTTCTGCACTGTTGTTTTTTCATTAAAAATACCGCTGCATGTTTTTACCTTTAAGATATCATTACATATAGCTTTACTTATATATAATTAACATTGTTCGTAAAATAATATTTACATGCGTTTACTTATAATTTTAGACGATGATCTGTACGTTAACCAGTTGTCGATTTCGTGAACGTGAAATAGCTGGTGTGAAGCAGACCGTACATCACGTTTTCCCTGTAGTTGGTTTTAACATACCACCAGAGAACGGCGATTCGAAAGTGACATAACGCTTAAAAACCAATGCTTGTGTTGAATCTCACGCATGTGTGCTTATTGTCAATGAATAAGACCAAGTGTCAAATATATTTGTTCAAAAGTTATATGTTAGAGGATTGTTAACGTATTTAATTATGATATATAAAATAATATTTAAAAAAAAAGTTTCACTATCTTTACTATGTAAAAGGTGTTGAACCAATCAAATATGTTATAAACACTTAGGCATGTGATGGGTATTGCAAGCAATATTTCTGTATTTGGTTTTCAATGTCAATGATGCGCAAGCATTCTCTTAAATTCGCAGGTATTTTTTACCATGGAATCATGAATATCACACAACATGAAACACAACAAATGAGGCATGGTATAGGGGAGATAACCCTAAGTTATGGTTAGGGGTCGGGTTAGGGTTAAGGTATGGGTTAAGGCTTACCCTAACCCAAACCCGACCCCTTACCCTAACCCTCTAACCCCCCATGCGCATAACAATACCATGCCTCGCTCGTTGTCGTTGTCCGCTTCCCACATGAAACATGGATTAAAATTCATCATATAGCTTATCAATATTAATTGAAAAACTCTTTTTATTGCTATGTCTGAATAAAAAGTCACTAACAAACACTCTCATAAAACTGCCTCACTATCATATAACTTGCAAATTATTTCTCTACGTCTTTTTCCTTTTTCTTTTACTTTTTCGATTTAGGTCTAACTTCCCTGACCGTTGCCCACCACTTTCTGAACGAAATTCAGTTATGGAAATCTCTCTCTCAGATGATTGTTCATCCTCTGCTTTATTATCACCCTTATTCTTTAAAAGTCCATCGTTATCACGAGCCACATCATCCGTCCAGTCCTTACCATCATTAGCAGCCAGTTTCAGATCTTCCAAACCCAGCAGGCTATTCAATCTGCCTTCATGCATTTCTTCATTAACAGCTATTTGAATATCTGGGTCATCAGTTTTAATGACTGTTGTCTCAAACAGGTCTTCGATAATGTTACCGTAATCAACTGGACTTTCAACTGGACGCTTAACTGGACGCCTAACGTCCATGTGAAAAAGCGGTAACAAAGTCTGTATTCCCCAATTATGTTCATCTATCTCCTGTTTATCAAACGATTGATCACTGCGTGCTTTAACGTTAATTTCAGTGATTTTTTCGGACATAAGAGGTTTTCTGGAACTATTACCTAAACTAGACGAATTTAACTGTACAGCTTTTGTTTTTTCTCCATCTCTATCCTTATAAACGGACCCGTTTCCTTCAATCAAACTATCAAAAGATTCTATTTTCCTGCGTTTGTTTTCTGTCAATGTCTCGTGACTGAGCCTACACAGTTCTTTGAAGCGTTCCAGACTGTCACGTGTCACGTTGCGACACACGTTGTGGCGTTCCTCGTGCGGATTGCATACGTAGATGTCAAAGAAATGCGTCTGACGTACCGCAACGCCATTGTGAACGTCAATCAGGTGAGACCGGAAGTCGAACTCGCCGTAATATTTGAAGAAACTGCAGAGTAATTCGGACATGCTGGAATCTGGAAATGTAGAGGCATTTATCAAAACGGGTATATACTAATTATCATATTCATAGCGGGTCTATTTTCTTTGCAAATTATACATTTTGCAAAACAAACGCACATAAAATACCACAGATTAATCCAAAAACAATATCACAAACTGTATTCAATACTTTCAAATATATAGCTGGCCAACTTAACTGGCAACCAATTGTACAGTAATGCATTATATTTTTTTTAATGCCTTTATGGTGAAGATATAAGTTACAGATATCAAGTGAAGTAAATGAAAGTATCCCCACTAACTTGCTGTCATGGCGTCATTTTACCAGTGAAACATGTGGGTGTAAAACCCAACATGCTGATGAGGCACATGTCAAGCGTGGTATTCATTATAAGAAAGTAACAATAGTATCAGGAAAATGTTTGTGATCTACAATCCTTAAATTGAATGCCCATCATCACACAGAAAACACTTTTAAATGAAACACTTGTATCCTGTTTTGTAGCGATTTCCATAGACTTTTATAGGCAACATTAAATACTTAAAATTTAAGAAATTTAGACTGGTTAGTATAATAAATCTAATACAAGAGCATCGCATAACGGGTGCCACGCATGGCTATGGGTGCAGTTTTGAATAAATGAAAGCTTGTCAGAATTTTTTTTTTTTTTTAGAGGTCACAGTAACCTTCACCTTTGACCTAGTGACCCCAAAATGGGTGTGGCGTGTAGAACTCATCAAGGTACATGTACATATGAAGTTTCAAATTTGTAGGTGAAAGCACTTTGATTTTAGAGCCAATGTTAAGGTTTTAGCACGACGCAGACGACACGACACAACGAGCTGGCTATGACAATACCTAGGGTTTTCTCCGAAAACGCCAAGCTAAAAAATAGACCTTCACAATAAATGCGCATACACTTAAGAATTTATATGGACCGTGTTCTGTGAAAAAGGGGTTAAATGCATGTGCCTAAAGTGCCGCCCCAGATTAGCCTGTGCAGTCTGCACAAGCTAATCAGGGATGACATTTTAAACTTTTATGATATTTTTTGTTTTGAGAAAGTCTCTTCTTAGCAAAAATGAAGTTAAGGCGAAAAGTGTTGTCTCTGATAAGACTGTGCAGACTGCACAGGCTGATCTGGGACAAAACTTTATGCACATGCATTAAACCCCTTTTTCACACAACACAGCCCATATGATATAGAAGTGCCTAATGAAGTCATCACGGGTCTTACCAGTTTGCCTCACTTGGAACATGGCCTCTCGGTCATTATGGCTTGTGGGTATGGCCTTGAATCTAATCCTCTCCAGGTCTGCTAAATCACCAATAGGACTTCCAGGCTCAACTGGAAAAACAAATAACATGTGTTTTCATAGTCAAACAGGTTATAAAATTTACTAAAGAGAGGGATTAATAACACTAATATTGTGTGTTAATGAATATTTGAAAACATTTTAGTGATGATGTAATTAATTTTCACACTCACATTTCATCTGTTAGTCATGTAGTTAGACTCAAATACCAATAAGAGGTAAGTCCAAACTTTTAACTTTGCAAACAATCAATGGACCGAAATGACTTTCACCCTATATCTGTAGGTTATGTGGGTCGACTCACATACCAAAGAGCAGCTCAATATCTGAAAGCATTGTGTAAATAAACCTCACGCAAACACGTATTATAGAGAAAATTTCTAAGTCCATGGCCCATAACTTTGCCAAAAAACAATGTTCTGGAACGAATTTCACACTTTATCTGTAGGTAAAGTAGGTAGACTCACATACCAATCTGTAGGTAAAGTAGGTAGACTCACATACACTTTATCTGTAGGTAAAGTAGGTAGACTCACATACCAATCTGTAGGTAAAGTAGGTAGACTCACATACCAATCGGTAGGTAAAGTAGGTAGACTCACATACCAATCTGTAGGTAAAGTAGGTAGACTCACATACCAATCTGTAGGTAAAGTAGGTAGACTCACATACCAATCTGTAGGTAAAGTAGGTAGACTCACATACCAATCGGTAGGTAAAGTAGGTAGACTCACATACCAATCTGTAGGTAAAGTAGGTAGACTCACATACCAATCTGTAGGTAAAGTAGGTAGACTCACATAACAATCGGTAGGTAAAGTAGGTAGACTCACATACCAATCTGTAGGTAAAGTAGGTAGACTCACATAACAATCGGTAGGTAAAGTAGGTAGACTTACATACCAATCGGTAGGTAAAGTAGGTAGACTCACATACTAATCTGTAGGTAAAGTAGGTAGACTCACATACCAATCTGTAGGTAAAGTAGGTAGACTTACATACCAATCTGTAGGTAAAGTAGGTAGACTCACATACCAATCGGTAGGTAAAGTAGGTAGACTCACATACTAATCTGTAGGTAAAGTAGGTAGACTCACATACCAATCTGTAGGCAAAGTAGGTAGACTCATATACCAATCTGTAGGTAAAGTAGGTAGACTCACATACTAATCTGTAGGTAAAGTAGGTAGACTCACATACCAATCCGTAGGTAAAGTAGGTAGACTCATATACCAATCTATAGGTAAAGTAGGTAGACTCACATACCAATCTGTAGGTAAAGTAGGTAGACTCACACACCAATCTGTAGGTAAAGTAGGTAGACTCACATACCAATCTGTAGGTAAAGTAGGTAGACTCACATACCAATCTGTAGGTAAAGTAGGTAGACTCACATACCAATCTGTAGGTAAAGTAGGTAGACTCACATACCAATCTGTAGGTAAAGTAGGTAGACTCACATACCAATCTGTAGGTAAAGTAGGTAGACTCACATACCAATCTGTAGGTAAAGTAGGTGACTCATATACCAAACATAAGCTCAATATGGGAAAGCTTTGCGCAAAAAAACTCTGGAAAACGGAATACCCAACCTACAGACAGTCAAACTGATATATGCCTCCCATACCAGGGGGCATAAAATAGAGCTTACTGCATGTGCTTTTGTTAAAGTGTTGTCCCAAACTAGCCTCTACAGTAGACACAGGTTTATCAGGGACGACACTTGAAGCTTTTATGGAATTTTTGCTTTAAAATAAGTCTCCTAACAAGAGATGTGTTTGTCAGAAACACAATGCCCCCTTTTGCGCTGCTTTGAAATAAAATTTCAATATATCAATTGGCAGGTTTAGAAATTATCTCCCTTTTAAAGCTTTTTACTTCCCTTGGATAGTTTTTTTATATACTTTTTTATCTTGAAGGATGACCTTGACCTTGACCTTTCACCACTCAAAATGTGCAGCTCCATGAGATACACATGCATGCAAAATATCAAGTTGTAATCATTAATATTGCAAAAGTTATGGCCAATGTTTGAGTTTTCAGACGGATGGACGGGCAGACGGTTCAAATGCTATATTCCACCCTACCGGGGGGCATAATAACAAGCATTCAATTTAAGCAGAAAAAGTTGTCCCTGATTATCCTGTGAGGAATGCACAGGCTGATCAGGACTACACTTTACCAAAATGCAAATAGCCCCCAAAACAAGGCTCATTTATTAACTAAACTATAGAAGACCCAAGTTTATAGTATGGTGTGATCATATTCATAATCCTTTTAGCATATATATATAATATATATATGCACACATATATTTGCCTAAAAGTTAATGGGGAGTCCACATGCATTAACTCTTTGAGCGCTGGAACCAAATTTTGAAGGCCTTTGCAAACAGTTTGGATCCAGATGAGAGGCCACAGAATGTGGCGTCTCATCAGGATCCAAACTGTTTGCTATTATGATAGTATTCTTTGAAAAAAATAGAAGAAAATGCTAATTTTAGAAATTCAGCAGACAACATTTTAGCAGACGACAAATTTTCCAGCATGCAAAGGGTTATACCCCTTTTTACATACATTGTGTCTCATAGAGGTCCTTCAGTGGAGGCAGCTGCCTGAGCTGCTGCAGGTGAGATATAAGGAGCACAGACAGCATGTAGCTGGTGAGACTCTGCCAGCGCTGGCCGCCCTGGGCAAGGCTGTTCACGCGGGCCCAGTACTTGAGGAATACCACTAGCGCCAGGAAACTGTGATTGCATAGAGACTATTCAGCCACATTCTAAGATTACTTGACTAAAAGCATGTGCGTAAAGTGTCTTCCCAGATTAGCCTGTGCAGTTTGCACAGGCTAATCAGGGACAACACTTTCCGCTTTTATATAATTTTTGTTTTACTTCGTAAAGAGAATCCATTTTAGGTGGAAAGTGTGGACACTGATTAGCCTAAACGGGGGGCAAAAACTTATCTTGAACAACATCTTAAAAACATGCATAACATCTGGTTTTACCAAAGAAAGACTCCCATTAATAAAAACATAGAAAAGAAACCTATTTTGTAATGATCTTTAAAATATTTATTCAGCATAGACCTTGCAAAAAAATAAAATTGTTTGTCTGTTTGTTGTTTCCTTGACCTTTAAAAAACACTATTAGCAGGTGTAAGCACTGTTGCATATAAACACACAGTTTATTTAATTCCATTCATTCCTGTTATTAACTCAGCTGTGCAGAAACCATTTGTCTTTAGAAGTTAAGTAAGAAATTGTGACTTGAACCATAACTTAACATAATCTAAATAAAATGAAAAACCAGCTAATTAGGAAACATATGTGTCTTATTGCAATGGCTGTATTCTTTTGCTCAATTAAGTTTTGGGTTACATACCCAACACACCCAATATGCAACTACAGGACTGGTCTTCATATAAGCTCATGAATGATGAATAAAGTTTCATTCCAATAGCTTATTTTATAACATGTTATTGAATGGAAACCATTTTACTGTTTAGTTACGCAGACTTTAATTACGACCCACCCCTAAGACGCTAATTGTAATAGATTTATTTCCGAGAAACCATTTTGCAATGTACAGTAGCAGTGACCTTGAACTTAATATATCCACCCCACATATAATTTCGAGCAAAGTCTTGATTTAAATGGCTCACACCAAACATAACAAGAGCTTGTCACAGTAGTGCCAAATCCCCGCCAAAATGTGTTTGCTTGTATGACAACATTTGTTTTAGAGAGTAGAATAATATTTGTACAACATGGCACCTGTGTCATCTATTTATATTTCAAGGTTCAATTAGTTATATAGTGTTGGGGTTATGCTATAGAGAATAAAATATATGGAAATGAAACAATGAGGTGATAAAAAAAGAAGACTATAAACAGTTACTGTTCTTGATCACTGTATTTTTCCTTAAACTCATCTACCCGGTATTCATTTTACAGTGAATACTTAAGTGTTCAAATTAAAATATCATTACAAAATAAGATAAAGGGAGATATTAAAAATTGAAAAGCTAAAATATTCACTATGAAATTAATTTAATACAAGAGGGCCTGAAAGGCCCAAAGTCTCTCACCTGAGATTCAAAGGAACTGACCTGTTCTGTGCAGCCCAAGATGTCATTAGAACAATATGTTCTCACCAACTTTCATGACTAGTGAACACCCTGGCAGCCACGTTTTTCAACAGACCAGAACCATTTTCATACACATCCAAGATATCATTTAAACAAATATACTGACAAATTTTCATGAAGATTCATAAGTCCATATAAGGAAAAATGCACAGCCAACTGGTGGCCATGTTTTTCAAGAAACTGGAACCACCTTCGAACGTGTCCAAAATATCATTGGGACAAATCTTCTGACAAAGTTTCATGATGATCGTACAATAAATATGGCTTTTAGAGTGGTAACAAGGTTTAACTATAGCTATAAGGAAAAATGCCACGCCCCCTTGGCAGCCATGTTTTTCCACCAACCGGAACCATTTTCGAACTCACCCAAGATATCATTGGGACAAATCATCTGACCAAGTTTCATGAAGATTGGAAAATAAATGTGGCCTCTAGAGTGTGAACAAGGTTTTACTAAAGCATGATATACAGCCATATTTGGAAAAATTCCCCGCCCCCTGGTGGCCCTGTTTTAAAGCAAACGAAACCATTTTCGAACTCATCCAACATGGAATAAGGACAAATCTTCTGAACAAGTTTCATGAAGATCGGAAAATAAATGTGGCCTCTAGAGTGTTAACAAGGTTTTACTATAGCCATATAAGGAAAAATGCCCCGCCCACTGGCAGCCATGTTTTTCAACCAACCAGCATCATTTTTTGAACTATTCCAAGATATTATTGGGGTGAATCTTCTGACCAAGTTTCATGAAGATCGGACAATAAATGTGGCCTCTAGAGTGTTAACAAGATTTTACTGTAGCCATATATAGCCATAAAAAGAAAAATGCTCCGCCCCTTGGTAGATAGAGTTATCGTTCTTAGTCACTGCACTTCTTCTACTTTCAATCTGTTTATATTTAAAGTTTCAAGTAAATCCCTTCAGTAGATTTAGAGTATGCTCCAGACAAAAATTTACTTTGAAATTATATAAAAGGATATCATTCAAGGACTAAGGTAGATAGAGTTATGGTTGTTGGTCACTGCACTCCTCCTAGTTGCCATCTGTTTATATTGTAAGTTTTAAGGGGGAGTATACGATTTTTATATGTGTTAAATTGTAATATATTGATACAACTATGTTACAATAACACACAATAGGCAAGAAAAATTGTACATTGAAGAAGAATTTCATAAAATGCAGCAAATACAAATTAGCGCCCTGAGCCAATTGTGACAAAGATATTTCGTACATATTTTCCTACAATAACTAAGCATTCGTCTTTTTATCAGGATCAGAGTTAGTGTTCACGTGTCGTATGAACAGATATCGTTGCAGGAATTTAAAATAAACCGTTAAACTAAATTTAGATTCACATGGAGAATTTGACTGTACAGACATTTTCGATTTCAGAATTAAATACCTTGCTTATTTCACATTTTTTCGACACATGTTCTTCTTAACTTTTATTTTAATTTATATTGAAATATATGTATAACAAGTTATTTACACATTTTATATAAATTCATTAATATTTGACAAAATAGTATAGTCTCGCTTTAAAGTAAATCTATTGAATAGAATTGGAGTTATGCTCTGGACAAAGTTTCGGACGGAAGTACGGACACAAGACGGACGGGACCAATTACTATATCCCCTCCAAAAAATTGTTGGCGGGGATAACAAGTATTTACCCTTCCCTGCCACCCTGAAGCCCTGAAATTAACAGCTAGACAAACACCAATCATTTTATAGTTTTGCGAGGATTAGCAAAATATCCAAGCATGAAATTGCATGGCAGGCAAAACTCCAAGTTTTTCTAAAACACGAGGAAAAGACACACAGTTTGGTATTTGTAAGAGCAAGGTGTTTTCAAGCTGTTATTGGTATATTTTAAAATATGTGCAATATTACTTATTACATATTTTGCATGATGTAAAAGGGTGGGTACATGCTCCAGACTAAGACAAGGGCTGTTTGTAAAACATGCATGCCCCCCATATGGGCTGTCAGTTGTAGTGGCAGCCATTGTGTGATTACGTTTTTTGTCACTGTGACCTTGACCTTTGACCTAGTGACCTGAAAATCAATAGGGGTCATCTGCCAGTCATGATCAATGTACCTATGAAGTTTCATGATCCTAGGCGTAAGCATTCTTGAGTTATCATCTGGAAACTATTTTACTCTTTCGAGTCACTGTGACCTTGACCTTTTACCTAGTGACCTGAAAATCAATAGGGGTCATCTGCCAGTCATGATCAATGTCCCTATGAAGTTTCATGATACTAGGCGTAAGCATTCTTGAGTTACCATCTGGAAACCATTTTACTGTTTCAAGTCACTGTGACCTTGACCTTTGACCAAATGACATGAAAATCTATAGGGGTCATCTGCCAGTCATGATCAATGTGCCTATGAAGTTTCATGAACCTAGGCGTAAGCGTTCTTGAGTTATCATCTTAAAACCATCTGGTGGGGACGTAGACCCCATCACACCAGTACATAATATACTTGCACACATTCACTGCTGTTTCGTAATTGAGATTAATCCGGTTTTGACACAAAGGGATGCAGATTACACAAAGGTACTTAAATGACACATGACACTTCTTTAAAACGCGTGTGTATTACAGCTGTATTGAATGCGTTGACTTCGTTAATGTAGAATGGTAATGAATTAGCGCTAATTGTTTATAACTTTTTTACCCATTAGGTGCATTGTGTTTTTCATGGGTGTTGCATATTAGCCATCACACAGCGAATGCCGATGAAAGACAATAAACCAAATGAAAAGATGACGATGTGTGATCAACATGCGTATTTATCACAAATTAATAAAGAATATTTTAATTGCTGTTTGTTGTTTGATTGTTTGCGTTTAACCACACTTATTTCTATTTTATAGGTATCAATTTATTTATTTTTAAATTATTGACATTATTGATTTATATACCGGTAGTTTACTTTTTAAGAAGGAACACACACATAGAGTTTCTAATTTTAATGTTGATATCAGAATAAAAAAGCATTTTATTTGAAAAAAAAACACAACAAACTGGAACCTCTTTCGTATAACACAAACAGTTTTAAAATGGTATTGACAGCATTTTAATAAAAATCATCCCAACTAGAACACATACCCAATTGGCAATTGGCTTCGTTGTTACAAACACTCGTTAACGGTTATTCGATCCCACTTGTCCGCTAATCATAACAATGAACGTGTTAATGGCATACATTAAGAGGGTCCATTACTGTCCCTTGATAACAAAATACTAATTAATTGGCATGTGACAAACAGGCCCCACCCCCTGCAGTGATTCTCAAGTGTGTTCCCGCATTCGTACCATGATTTTTCGCAACTGCGATTGATCGCGAATATGTATTACACACAAATCGGATATTGACTGTCGCATTTTTTTTTTTTTAATTCAAAATCAGAAATCTGCGAATTTAAGTGCTGAGGAAATCGTCATTTTTATAAAAATGACGAAATTTTGTGCTGTCGAAAGTAAATGGTTTCACAGTAATCTGCAAATGAGGTCCTAAACTGCATCCAAGAACGAGTCACTGTGACCTTGACATTTGACCTAGTGACCTCAAAATCAATAGGGGTCATCTGCCAGTCATGATCAATGTACCTATGAAGTTTCATGATCCTAGGCATAAGCTTTCTACAGTTATCATCCGGAAAACATCTGGTGGGGACAGAGACCCTACCACACCATTACATAATATAATCTGCAAATGTGGTCCTTAACTGCATCCAAGAACGAGTCACTGTGACCTTGACCTTTGACCTAGTGACCTTAAAATCAATAGGGGTCATCTGCCAGTCATGATCAATGTACCTATGAAGTTTCATGATCCTAGGCGTAAGCGTTCTTGAGTTATCATTAGGAAACCATCTGGTGGACGGACATACGGACGGAAGGACCGACATGTGCAAAACAATATACCCCCTCTTCTTTGAAGGGGGGCATAATAATTTTTACAATATTATCATCTGTTTAATCTTTGTGGTAAAAACATGTAAATTTTGTTACATTATAAAACATGTCCATGGCAATTAAAATGTGCATGATTAAGCTTGTTACCGACATATAAATTATAAACAAGAGGGCCATGATGGCCCTGATTTGCTCACCTGACTAACCAAATACAATCCCAACCCAGCTTTCATCAAGATAAACATTCTGACCAAATTTCATAAAGATTGGATGAAAACTATGACCTCTATTGTCTACACAAGGTTTTTCTATTATTTGACCTAGTGACCTAGTTTTTGACCCCAGATGACCCAAATACAATCCTTAACCAGATTTCATCAAGATAAACATTCTGACCAAATTTCATAAGGATTGGATGAAATCTGTGACCTCTATTGTCTATACAAGGTTTTTCCATTATTTGACCTAGTGACCTAGTTTTTTACATAGTGACCAAGTATTTGACCTAGAAACCTAGTTTTTGACCCAAGACGACCCAAATACAATCCCAACCCAGATTTCATCAAGATAAACATTCTGACCCAATTTCATAAAGATTAGATAAAACTGTGACCTCTACTGTCTACACAAACAAATTGTTGACGGTTTTTCTATTATTTGACCTAGTGACCTAGTTTTTGACCAAAAGTGACCCAAAAACAATCCCAACCTAGATTTCATCAAGATAAACATTCTGATCAAATTTTATAAAGATTGGATGAAAACTGTGATTTCTATTGTCTACACAAGGTTTTTCTATTATTTGACCTAGTGACCTAGTTTTTAACCCCAGATGACCCAAAAACAATCCCAACCCAGCTTTCATCAAGATAAACATTCTGACCAAATTTCATAAAGATTGGATGAAAACTGTGACCTCTATTGTCTATATAAGGTTTTTCTATTATTTGACCTAGTGACCTAGTTTTTGACATAATGACCTAGTTTTTGACCCCAGATGACCCAAATACATTCCCAACCCAGATTATATCAAGATAAACATTTTGACCAAATTTCATAAATATTTTATGTAAACTGCGACCTCTATTGTCTACACAAGGTTTTTCTATTGTTTTACCTAGTTGTTGACCTAGTGACCTAGTTTTTGACCTCAGATGACCCAAATACAATCCCAACACAGATTTCATCAAGTTAACCATTCTGACCAAATTTCATAAATATTGGATGAAAACTGTGACCTCTACTGTCTGCGGATTTTTCTATTATTTGACCTAGTTTTTGACCAAGTGACCTAGTTTTTGACCCCAGATAACCCAAATACAATCCCAACCCAGATTTCATCAAGAAAAACATTATAACCACATTTCATAAAGATTGGATGAAAACTGTGACCTCTACTGTCTACACAAGGTTTCTCTATTATTTGACCTAGATTTTGACCTAGTGACCTAGTTTTTGACCCCAGGTAACCCAAGTACAAACCCAACCCAGATTTCATCAAAATAATCATTCTAACCAAATTTCATAAAGATTGGATGAAAACTGCGACCTCTATTGTCTACACAAGGTTTTTCTTTTATTTGACCTAGTTTTTGACCTAGTGACCTGGATTTTGACCCCAGATGACCCAAATACAAGATTTCATCAATATAAACATTCTGACCAAATTTCATAAAGATTGGATGAAAACTGTGACCTCTACTGTCTACACAAACAAATTGTTGACAGACACATGCACACACGGACGCTGGACATCACACGGTTACATAAGCTCACCATGTCACTTCGAGACAGGTGAGCTAAAAAATAGAAACATATAGACTGTGCTCTGAGAAAAAGGGGTTTAATGCATATGCATAAAGTGTTGTCCAAGATAAGCCTATGCAGACCAAACAGGCTATTCAGAGCTGACGCTTTCCGCTTTTATGATATTTTTAGTTTACAGAAAGTCTCTCATTAGCATAATCCAAAAAAATCCAGCTAATCTGGGACGACACTTTAGGCACATGCATTAAACCCCCTTTTCACAGAGTATGGCTAATAAGTCATATTATTTTCCTAATCAACCTACCAAACTCAAATGGGTCTTGAAGGGGAAACAAACATAATAGTATTTTGGCCCAGACACTAAAAATAGAAAGAGACATGAAACTAAGATTGTTTACCTGGGGTGAAGCTGCCCAAGCAGGAACACAACATTGCTCATTAGTGATCCGCTTCTGAAGTACAATCAACATAGCAAGTCACAAGAATGGATACATTTGGTATCTGTTCATGATTGGAGCCCTGTTCTTGGCAAAAAATTGGGATTAATGAATGTGCGTAAAGAGTTGTCCCAGATTAGCCTTTGAAGTCTGCACAGATTTATCAGGGATAACGTTTTCTGCCCATACAGGATTTTAGTTTAGATGAGACCTTCTTTTAAGCAAGAAGTCCATAAAAGGGGAGAGCATCCTCTATTATTAGCCTGTGCAAACTGCAGGTCAAAATGTCAAATTTTGTTTAAGATGAGCCACAGCATAACATACAACATCCTACATGCTACATGGGATGTCAGATTATGCAAGAATTTTGCCTTTAGTTTTTCAGGTTTTCAAACATGATAAAAATCAAGCTACCATCAATCATTTTATTCTCTAAGACAACAACGTACTTACAAAAAGAACTTACAACTTAATTTTCTAGTTCTTGACCTATCTTATACCTCTTTTATCCGAGTTGCTGAGGGACTGGGTCTTTAATAGTGTTCACAATTATCCACATCAAAATAATAATCACACTTTCTACAGATGTAAAAATGAATGCCTAAATGCCATTGACACATATTTCAACACTTCTACATACAGGAATATACACATGTATGTCATCATTACGACCTACAGGTTATTCACAGAGATGTCGATTGAGAGATGGAAGACAGGTGACTCCATGTGGACAATAGGGGTGCGAGCGTTCCAAATATTCTCCACCTTGTTGAACATGGGAGTTTTTCTCAGGTGGGTATGCAATGTTCTCAGACACTGGAAAATGGAAGATGTACAAATAAGTAGAATCTTATGTTAAAATGTAACAGTTCATGCTCAGTTTAAACCTATTTATTATAGTTTGAAAGCCATTGGCTCACAGAGCCTGAGGTAGTCTGTTTTGATTTTTTCTGGAAAGAATCAGTACTTAGAGTACTTGGTGTCTTTGAACAAATCTCGAGATTTATGAGTGCGGATCAAACTTGAGGACCGATAGATTGTATGATTGATATCATACGCATAACACCACAACAAGGTACAGTATGAAACATGGCAGACATATTACAATCAACAACTTTTTTTCAACAAATAATGATTGATTCGATACCAAAGAACTCTGGAATATATATAATCATGTTTTTGTAGCAATAAGCAACTGGTCTTTTGTATTTTACGTCATATAATGTGCACTTTTAACGCACGATTTGCATACATATCATGATACTTAAAAGTGAATCAAAGTGGGTCATTTGATATGGTCTTGTTTTAATAAGTTACTTCAAAATCCTACATGGACTTACACACTTATTTTTTAAGTTTAAGCATTTCTTTAATGAATAATCTACCCAAACCAACAACTTTCATTTATTTCTATTTTTCTGTTTGCCTGTTTTTGCTCACTTCTTTGGGGAATGCATCTGGTATCCATACAAATTGGAAACTTTACATGGTTCATAGTGCAATAATGAACTTTTGAAGAATCAAATAAAGAAATGTTATGCAAAGTACATGTAAATAAATACCTTATGCACAGTAAATGATCTAGTTGTATTACTGTTAAATTTTATATTTAATAAGACATTATAACTTACAGCCAAAACAAATTATGCTCGACTTTTACCTTTGAAATTCAGATTTCTTACGGCATAAGGAATTTGTGACTGTTTATTTTGGAAATCTGTCGTCCTACATTGACAAGGCCTTTTAACCAAAATAAAGTCAAATGAGTTGTATGTCAAAGAATTCTTAGCATCTGAAAATGTTTAATATGTTCTCTGACAAAAAAAAGATTAACAAATTGTTATAATGATATCATAACATAGGATTAGCAAACAATTCAACAGATTGATTTGGGAAATACCTCACAGTTAAAAAAATAACTTGAACAAGAGCCGTGTTCATGAAACACAATGCCCCCTACTTGCTGCTTTGAAGCCATATATTTGACCTTTGACCTTGAAGGATGACCTTGACCTTTTACCACTCAAAATGTGCAGCTCCATGAGATATGCATGCATGCCAAATATCGAGTTGCTATCTTCAATATTGCAAAAGGTATGACCATGTTAAAGTTTTCGGATGGACGGACAGACGCCATATATTTGACCTTTGACCTTGAAGGACGACCTTGACCTTTTACCACTCAAAGTGTGCAGCTCCATGATATACACATGCATGCAAAATATCAAGTTACTATTTTCAATATTGCAAAATTTGACCTTTGACCTTGACCTGGATTTTTCAACACTCAAAATGTGCAGCTCTATCAGATACACATGCATGCCAAATATCAAGTTGCTATCTTCAATATTGCAAAAGTTATGACCAATGTTAAAGTTTTCGGACAGACAGACAGACGCCATATATTTGACCTTTGACCTTGAAGGACGCCCTTGACCTTTCACCACTCAAAATGTGCAGCTCCATGAGATACACATGCATGCTAAATATCAAGTTGCTATCTTCAATATTGCAAAAGTTTTGGTTAATGTTAAGTTTTCGGAACGACACACAGACTGACGGACAGTTCAACTGCTATATGCCACCCTACCGGGGACATAACAAAATAAAGCACTGTTAATAACTTATCCTTAACTTGTTTGTAATTGAATGGCAAGATATAAGCAGAAAGGGAAATAGGTATACCAGGTGATAAAGGGAAGTTTGAACCCACCTGTTTGACATTCCTCACATCTGGTACAAACATGGTGAGATCCAAATCAGCCACATGCCTTAAGGCTGTACCGCTGGGGGCAGAGCCAAAACACTCAACCCTAGACTGCCGTAGATCGGGACTCTGCAGCATACAAAACAACAAAGTTTTTTGTTGTGTTGATTATTTGTTTCGATTAACTAGTGTGTTTTTTTCTTTAGATTGTGCTGTTTTCTAACAGTACATGTATGTCAGTCACATTTCAGGGATCAGATATCCAACTAGCACTACACTAAACTTAACCTTTGATCTTAAGATACTTACTTTGAGGCATGTGTTGTCCCTTAGGAAATCAAATTTAATTAAGACTTCTTCCTAGATTCAAGTTTTAAAGGCTTCATTTCCTACGGTTAGGTACTGATGAGCAACAATAACCATTAAACTTTAACAGACTGCGAAAAACTGGAAAGCTGCTCTAGTTTATGCTGTTTGTTTGTTTAAAATAAGCCAATATGCTATTGGTATCATGTTTTGAGAAAACTCCTTTGTACTCTTCACATGAATCACTCAAAGAACAGATGGTAGCAGCTATAGTCAAAATGTCAGTTTATATCCCTCCTAAGTGTGTGCTGAATTACAAGGTAAATGTCCTGTAAGGCTTACTGGATTTGTTGCTTGGAGAAAAGTTTACTTTAACATCTCTTTATTTGAAGCTTAGTTTTATGAATCAGTATGGTTTTATTTTAACAATTTATGACATTCTTTTCGAATTTTTGTAATCAGATGGAATAAATCACTTGTTTAAATATACAGTAAATTTAATATTAAACATCAGGTTTTTAGAATATACAAATCTTACTTCTTGTTTGAAAATTGTTTTAATACTGAAAGCAATTCTTAAAGACATGTACCATAATTCCTCTTAGATAACAAAAAATATTAAAAAATTACTGGTGTCCGAAAACTTGGAGACAAAAATATAAGGCGTCCGAAAATTATACTTATATTGAAATAAAAGCAATAAATCAATGTACAATTATTTTATTGTGATTTAATCTTCTTTTTCTGCTTTAAAAAAATAAATTCAACTTCACAGCTTTGCCCGAAGAAATGTAGAACAAAAAGGTAAAAACATAAAACATTCTGCTTCCTTAATAGGATGAAACTGTTTCAAATGCTTTTGGGTGAATCCATTGTTGTCTACCCGTAGCATGGTTTTTTACCCAATTACGCAAATGTAATGGTCCATAGCCCTCAGGCATGCATCTGCCAGGTTTTATGACCTTAATCCGGTTGTAAAAACATGATTGAAGTGTAACAGGATAAGCGAAAACAGGGTCGAAATCTGTAGAATAGTGCTGAAAAATATATTGTCGGAAAATTAAGATATATAAGTTATGGACGGAAACACTTATGTCCAAAATGAGTCACACAAATAATTATTTTTGCTAAAAATGAGGGTGTCCAAAATTTTAGAGTGTCTGACAACTTACAGTAATTACGGTATTATTGGACAGATTATTTGTTTTTATTAAGGTTAACATTATAAAGGATTATAGGATATATATACACACTTGAAAAGCAGCATTGATACCTTTTACGTGCATGTATTGCAAATACACAACATTGTAATAAATGAGCCTAGAAACTTGATAAAACACTGTTCAATTTAAAACATGGTCTTGGGGCTTGGGCCCCGTCATCTGCGTTTTATTGGAGTGACAGTGTATTACTACTTAACAAATTTTATCTCTATAAACATGTGTGTGACACGATAGTGATTAGCGAAGCTTACAGATCTTATATATCTTTCCACAGCTTTGCAGGCAAAGAAGTGGTATCGCATGCTGGATTCTGGAAGACTCACTATGCGGTACAGCAACTTCAGCTGGGAATCCACCTGTGAGTGTGAGATAAGGTCATTCATTTAATCCTTTACCACTCAGATACGCATGTTTGATGCATTTGCAGCCCAAGAAAGAATAAAAATTAATTAAACACCTTTCTTACTAGATTCAAGTTTTAAAGCCTTAATTCATTTGCTGTTATATACTCAAAATGAAAAAGTACTAAATAATAAACATGTATTTACATCTTTGCATTGACCCAGTTGCTGAAGCAGACTGGTTCTTTCTTCGGGAGAGTCCGCAGAGTCTTTTCTTTCCCCAGGGTGTAGAAATGTATTGCCCTGCAGACCAATAATCCTCTTCTCAGCCTTGGGTGCAATCTTGTTCAACTGAACTTGCGACTTTACCTCTATTAGATACTATAAAATAATGAACAAGACCTGTGTTTGTGAAACACAATCCCCCTACTGGGCTTTGAAGCAGCACTGCAGCTATTTTAGAGAAGATTTTTAACCCTTTCAGTGCGGGAACCGAATTTTAAAGGCCTTTGCAAACAGTTTGGATCCAGATGAGACGCCACAGAACGTGGCGTCTCATCAGGATCCAAACTGTTTGCTATTCTGATAGTATTCTTTGAAAAAAATCCAAGAAAATGCGAATTTTAGAAATTCAGCAGACGACAATTTAGCAGACGACAAATTTCCCAGCATGCAATGGGTTAAGTCCAAGGCCCATAACTTTGCCAAAAATCAATGGACCAGAACAAAACTTACATGTATACTTCAGCTTTAGTCATGTTAACCCTTTCCCATTTAGATATGCATTTGAAGCATTTGTAGTCCCTTAGAAAGTTACATTTAATTAAAGGCATTTCTTACTAGATCTAAGTTTTACAGGTTTCAGTTCCGATCCTTAGATACTAATGAGCAGCAAACAGCATAAAACCTGAACAGACTGTGAATTACTCGCAGGCTGTTCTGGTTTTTATGCTGGTTGCAAAAGCCATTTTCACTTTGCTTCCTATGGGGAAAAGGGTTAATAGACACACATACCAAAAATCAGCTAAATATCTGAAAGTGTTTCGTAAAAACCCACTGGATAACCATTAATATAGAGAAAATGTCTAAATCTAAGGTCTATGACTTTGCCAAAAATCAATACTTCGGAACAAAACTCACACTTCACTTGTAGGTCATGTAGGTAGACTCACATACCAAACGTCAGCTCGAAATCTCAAACAGAATGAAGAAGGGACTGACTGACAAGAGGGAAGGCATAAAAACACTATTAAAATGATCATCACATTCATAACACATGACACCGGAACAAACTGTGCTAAATAAACACACATGCAAGCAATAACCATATAAGAATCCTTACATTGTAGTAAGATGGCATTTTAAGACAGACTGTACTATTTAATGTGAAGGTCAACTTAAAAATGATGTCTGCTTATATGGGTGGATTGGGATGGTCATAATGAAAAATTGTGAATGTTTTCAAATGTTGCAGCAAGCTGCTTTAGGGTCAGGTATGACATTTGACCTTAAAGTGTGACCTTGACCTTTAAGGTAGGAGACACTTTTTACATGTTGCATGTTGTTTTATGATGATTTATATTTGTGCCAAGTTATTCCAAAATCCATCTATAAAATTGGAAAGTAATAGCAAAGACAGGAATTACAATGCTCAATGTAAGCTTTGACGACTTAACATGTCATCCTACAATGGCTGACAATTGCCCCAAGTTATTTGATATCCATCAATAAATGTCAAAGTTATGGGATATGCTGCTTTAATTGAAGGGGAGGGAGGGGAGGGGGGGGGGGGGGGGGGGGGAGGGGGGGGGGGCAAAAATATACATGGGTTCAAAAATTAGTGTTTATGATTTTTTGTACCAATCTATTAAAATGTTATAAATAGCTATTGGTACAGCCAAAGTAAAAGAAATCTGGCAAGAACAAAAATCAGGTATAGGGTTATTTTAGAGAAATAATTTATGTTCAAGGCCCATAACTTTGTCAAAAATAAATGGACTGGAACAAAACTCAAACTCCATCTACCAGTATAAGTCAAGTAGTTGGACTCACACATCAAAAATTGGGCCCCACGAAAGACTATCGTAACACACTTTTAAAAAGTTTACAGGAGAAGAAAAAACGTTTTATTTTTCTTAACACTTTTGTTGAAGACTGTTTTTTTGAAGATCGGTTTTTCCGATTCCTTGATGTGAGTACAAAATAACAATCTTTGACATATGGAATAGTAAAAAAAAAATTAACTTTCATCATTTTTTATATTTTGAACCTTTTTTGAGTTATGATACTTTTGCTGGGAAAATGATAAATGTTTTGGTGGGTTTTCCACGAGTCTAGGATAGGTGCACCACCGGAGAGGTGCCACCTCAAAGATTTTTCACTGGGCGGATATAAGCCCCCTCACTGTTTTTTATTGGGCAGAGAACTGCCCTGCTTCCGAAAAATAGGGGGCGGAGAAGTGCCCTCTTGTCAGAATTGATGACCCGGAGAAGTGCCCCCTCAATAAAAAAAATTTCGCAGCGAGTAAAGTCGATATATAGAGCGGATATTACAATTTAAAAAAACGCCAGTACCTTTCTTGCTAATATGGCTGGAAAGTGAGCGAAATTTAAACAAGAGGGCCATGATGGCCCTGAATCGCTCACCTGACTCAATAAGATCAGATGAAAACTATGACCTCTTTTGTCTACACACGGTTTTTCTATGATTTGATCTAGTGACCAAGTTTCTGACCCCAGATGACCCATATACAATCCCAATCCAGATTTCATCAATATAAACATTCTGACAAAATTTCATAAAGATCTGATGGAAACTGTAACCTCTATTGTCTACACAAGGTTTTTCTATTATTTGACCAGTGACCTAGTTTTTGACCCCAGATGACCCAAATACAATCCCAAGGCAGATTTCATCAAGATAAACATTCTGACCAAATTTCATTAAGATCTGATAAAAACTGTGACCTCTATTGTCTACACAAGGTTTATCTATCATTTGACCTAGTGACCTAGTTTTTGACCCCAGATGACCCAAAACAATCTCAACCCAGATTTCATCAAGATAGACATTCTGACCAAATTTCATAAAGATTGGATGAAAACTGTGATCTCTACTGTCTACACAAGCAAATTGTAGACGGACAGACGGACGCAAGCACGCACAACAGACATCACATGATCACATAAGCTCACCGTGTCACTTTGTGACAGGTGAGCTAAAAATACATACAAGAAATAAAGGGTATAAAACTGCGAAAAATACCTGCCTCGTCATGGACATTGCCATCTTGATAATCACGTGATTATCTCCTCTGTGACCAAAGAAAAAAATCCCTTTTTTGCTAATATAAAAAGTTTTAGCAGCAGAATCATCTGAGATATAAATAAATCCAATGTTTTCACCAAGTTTCATGATGATTGGGCAAACAATATGACTTCTAGAGTGTTCACAAGCTTTTTTTTGCTATATAAATATAAGGAAAATGCGCCACCCCCCTGGCAGCCATGTTTTTCAACGGACCGGAACCATTTTCGAACTCAACTCTCGTATCTAGGAAACAAAATTAATGTTCTGACCAATTTTCATGAAAATTGGGCCAAAAATGTGACTTAAGAGTGTTCACATGTATTCACTACATACATATAGAAAACCGCCTCGCCCACTGGCGGCCATGTTTTTTTACCGATATGGACCATTTTTGAACACGTCTGAAATACCAATAAACCAATGTTTTGACCAAGTTTCATTATTATTGGGCAAAAAATGAGACTTCTTGACTGTTCACAAGCCATTTTAAATATATATTTAAGGAGAACTGCCCTGTCCCCCTGGCAGCAATGTTTTTCAATGGACCTGAACCATTTTCAAACTTAACTCATAAATTTCATGAAGATTGGACCAAAATATGACTTCTAGAGTGTTCACATGTTTTCACTAAATACATACATGTATAGAGAAAACTGCACCACCCCCTAGTGGCCATGTTATTCACCGATCTGGACCATTTTTAAACCCGTTCGAGAAATCAATAAAACTAATGTTTTGACCAAGTTCCATGATGATTGGGCAAAAATTGTGACTTCTAGAGTGATTACAAGGTTTCCCTATAGCCAAATAAGGAAAATTGCCCTGCCCGCTGGCGGCCATGTTTTTTTATGGACTGGAACCACTTTTGAACTCAACCAACATATCATTAAGACAAACATTTTTACAAAGTTACATGAAATGTGAAATCTATATTGTTTACAAGGTTTTTCATTTGTTTGACCCAGTTTTGAACTCAATCGAGGTATCATTGGGACAAATCTTCTGACCAAGTTGCATGAAGATCGGACAAGAAATGTGGCCTCTAGAGTGTTTACAAGGTTTCTTTAAAGCCAAATAAGGAAAACTGCCCCGCCCACTGGCGGCCATGTTTTTCAATGGACTGGAACCACTTTTGACCTCAACCAACATATTATAAAGACAAACATTTTGACAATGTATGAAGATTGGGCATGAAATGTGACTTCTACAGTGTTTACAAGGTTTTAATTTCTGTTGACCTAGTGACCTAGTTTTTAACACAGCATGACCCAGTTTCGAACTATTTCGAGGTATTATTTGGACAAATCTTCTGATAAAGTTTCATGATGATCAGACAAGAAATGTGGCCACTAGAGTGTTTACAAACCAAATGTGGACGACAGACGGATGGATGGATGGACGTATAGATGACAGACAAAGACTGATCACAAAAGCTCACCTGAGCAATCAGGTAGCTAAAAGGTCAAAGGATAAGAAGAAACATTAAATCATGAAAGAGACAGCCCATTAAGAATCCCCAAAAGGATAAAGTCAAAGTGATATTGGGTAATATGGATGAATAATGTCTGATCACGAGTCCCAACTGAGTAAGTATGAAGAATTAAAACAAAGGGAGTTACTGATAGCAACACTCAACATACTAATGCATGGGACAATTACTATATGCCTCCTGCGTCAAGTTGATGCGCATAAAACTTTGCCTCGTGTCCACAAAACATTTTTGCAATCGAAAATCAATTTTAACTGACATTAATTTTCATTTTGCCCATCAACTTAAATGGAAATCCATTTTCAGTGACAAGCAAAATCAATTTTCGATTGCAAAAACGTTTTACTCCTTACCGTTTTTGTATTTTTATCACCATCATGTTGCACTTCTGAGTAGCCCTTCAGCTCCATTTCCTTGCTTAACGCCGTCCAAACAGTGTCTAAAGAGTTCTTTGAACCAATCTTGACTAGAACACTGGAATATGCAATGTTGGCATTATGTTCGATGAAGTCTCTGTAATAATTAAAGTGAGACGCCCTTCCTCTGTTACTTGTCAGGGGGCCACTTCTATCATCTTCAAAGTAGGCAGTTGTTTGCTGGGGTTCTTTGACGGAATTCTGCTGTCCCGGATGTGGTTTTTGGCGAGTTTGAGCCATTAGACCTGCTGAAATAAAGCGAATGCTTTCAGATGTTACAAAAGCGTTTGAACTTTTAGTGAAACGGTCTGCCATTTGGTAAATTTGCAACAAATTTGTTTGTAAATGAATTTCTTTAAAGTTGTTAAGTAACTTTTACTGATAATACTTTATTGTAGAAGAGTATACTTTGGGGAAAATGTGCATCTTAAATCAGATTGTAATTTAATGCATTGCTTTTGTTATAAATGCATCTTGGACCCAACCTATTTAAAATACTCATGTGATTATGGATTTTCACATAAAATAGTGTTTAGAGGTCACCTATGTACATGTATTTTTTTTCATCGTAATCCAGTGGTGAATTAAGTTTCCATAATCTAACTTATTTTACTGGATTTTATTGGTCTCATTTTTGACATATTTTTAGTTTTTTTCCAATTATGTTTGCAGTGTGCAATCAACTTAAACATTGTACAAAAAAACAGGTGTTTCTCAATGTTGGTAATCAGTATACAGGGATTTACAACTGAGATTTGGAGGGCTTGAAAAATACCTGTTCAGGCACTTGCAAGGCTAACAAGCAAATTTGTACAATTGATATCCCCCGCCAATATGCTTCTGGACGCACAAGTGTTATATTTGACACTCAAAAAAGCATTTTTTCAAGATACAAAGGGCCATAACTCCGTTATTAACAGATGGCGTACAATGCCATTTGGCGTGCATCATCCTCTTATCCATATATATACTCATACCAAGTTTCAATGAAATCCGCAAAAGCACTTCCAAGATATGGCTCCGGACGGACGGACGAAAGACAGACGAACGGACAGAGGGACAACGCCAAAACAATATAACAATATCCCTCCGCCTATGCGGGGGGGGGGGGGGGATAATTAGCACAGGCACAGGTACAAAATATGACATAAAACATTTTTTTCAAGTACTACTTATTATGGATCAAAAATCTCTGTAGTAAACTGTATCCATTCATTTTCAAAATTCTTGCAGCTGTTTCAAAGTGAGATAATAACACATCAGCCAGCAGTCAATCTGGTCCAATGTTGTAATGACTCCAACATTAAGTTTGCATTGAAAAAGTTTACATTGATTAATGATTTTTTTGCTTAAAATTATTTGATTGTAAGACAAAAAGAGTTCAGGTAAAACAAGATATGTGTTTGTCAGAAACACTATGTCCCCTTCTGCAAAATGTGCAGCTCCATGAGATACACATGCATGCCAACTATCAAGTTGCTATCATCAATATTGCAAAAGTTATGGCAAATGTTAAAGTTTGACACAAACAAACACACAAACCAACAGACACAGTAAAAACAATATTTCCCCCATTATAGTGGTGGAGGACACCATGGCACTTCACTACTCCTATAAATGTATTAGTAATTTGAAAAGGTTGCCAAATAATGTTGTTTGCTGCTTGGGCAAGTTAGTTTGGTTAATGATTCATTGGGCTGCAATAACTAGGTCTATCACCTGACTAAGGTTGATGCGGAGGCTGGTACAGAAATGCAAGTACAGGTTCTGGTTAACTGGTAAACATGAACACTTTGCAATCTTATATGGCGTAAAGTACATACAATCCATAATGACAGAAAGTATTAATTTTTAGTAGAAACATGTTAAAGGTCCAATTATAGACCGTTCCATAATTTAGTCATTACATAATTATCTCCCCTGAATTCTCTCCGCGTCCGCTATTACACTGCTGCTTAACAATCGGTAACATATATAAGAGAGCACCGATTATTCAACGGATGAATTTCTTTCTAAATTCTAAGGCCTTAATTACATGGTCTTGGTTGTCATGGAAAACTAACACATTTACACATTAAAAAAGCATTAAATTAAATTAAATGCAATATTTTTCATTTGGTTATTTGCATCAATCTTTAAATTGTGTATGCCTTTGCATTCCAGTGTTTAATTGCCCCTTTGTTCTGCATAATCCGATTATCTCGTTTTGATCAGATATTGTCCAGACTTAACTAACCACATGGTGTCATAAACCACACTGGGTGGCAGATGACAGTCTGGTCATTAAACACAACTGATGATGCCACCATGTCTCATCTTCCTGGTAGTATTAAGCAGTCATTTAGTAAGATAATTTACCTCCGACATACTTAACAGTTGCGTAAATAAGATATGTTACATATTTTACAAATTAAAAGTTATGTCCAATATAGAATATCAGAAATTGTACACCGCAAAGATACTAGCCCATTTAATTTATGAAAAAATAAAGTATTAAAAAAATATATAAAAATAAAACATTTAACGTATTTAGCGGGTATCGGTTAATTAAAACTACGTCATTCCGTATGAAGATTTGATGTTACGGCAATGCACGAACGATATCATAAAACAATAAATTACATTTGACACCAAACAGAGGTAAAAAATATTTAAAAAAATATATATGTATATAAATATATGTGTGTTAAAATGTTAGATATGTGTCACTCATACTCACTAGTAACGAATTTTCAATATACATGAGTACACAGTTCAAAATGCATCATATGAAGTTGTGTTTTTTTAGTTGTATGTTAATATTCCTCAATAGCGTCATTCTTTGTATAAAACCCATCAAATTAAAATTACATGTAAATACTGTCATGTCCTTTGCTTTTAATATGGCTGTGTAGTAGTGCTGCAACAATACGCCAAAAACCGTATTGCAATATATTGTCAGTTCAAAAACCCGTATTGCAATATATCGCAATATATTGCTAACTTGTACCAAAATTATAATTTGCCAATTACCCAATAATCCCATAAATTCCAATTTTAAAGCAAATTCTGGTAAATATTTACTATAAATGTGCTCAAGAATAATAAGAAACACAAACATTCGCAAATTTTCTTAAGTATCAAATACATTTTTGCAATTGTTACTATTTAAAGATGTGATGAAATAACGTCCAACCGGGGCGTTTTTCCCACTGATCACGCGTAATTCAGCTGACGTGATGTTCCCGTTTTTATACAACACAAAATACACCCATACTTTCCATGCGACGTTCTACATGTCTGTATAATTTTCGCGCGCTTTTTATTGAGACAAAGGATAAAGCACTTTTAATTTGACGCTATAATTTTTTATTGTCGCGTTAGCATTCAAATTTGGAAGCGTGTTTCCGAAATTCGGATTACACATAATGCTCGAATCAGAATCGAACGAAGCATTTACAGCTGTGCGCAATTAATTCAACGATAATCTGTTCAAAAGCATCGAATGAATGCTCCCATGTAACAACGCTACTCCGTATAATACACTTTTTAGAATGCTTTTTTTACGTAAAAAATAATTTACACTGCTTTGTTTTGTTTACCTTTTTATCATTATTTCGGATGGCTTTTCTGGACGAAATGTGAATGAATTTTTGTAAAATTTTCGTACCGGTATGATGAAAATCATATCGCAATACAATATGCAGATTGCGTATTGCGATATATACCGATATACCGGTATATTGTTGCAGCCCTACTGTGTAGTATGTTTATTTTCAAAGCACTCCTTACACTTTCTAACACTCATTTATTTATCACACTAGCGTTCTCATGCCATTGATAATTATATTTTTATAATTAGATGTATTACTATTGTAATTTATTGAAGCTTTTCTGCAAAAAAAATATTACGGCTTATGCATAGAGCTCTTTATTGTGTCAAATTTTCGGCCTTTCAGTCTTCAGATAATCTTTAATTTGATGCTTATGCCGCGTTTTTAAAGTTGCCAATAAATGTATTAATAAATTCGTTTGGCGCTTAATAAAATATTTGTGAAATATTTATATTTAGGTGTTTTTTTATCAGAGTTTTTTTGTGTGGATTAATTGACTAAACATTTGGTGTCGTTATCCATATGTTTTGCATAACTTCAAAGACCTATACAATACAATTTTTAGTATTTTTAGCTTTATAGCTGTTAAATGATTCAAAGATGAAAATATAGATATATCACATAGATCGCATTCTCTTCATCTTCCGAATAATCACATAAAAGGTCGTCAAGATCAATATCACTCTCTCATGATAAAAAGCTCGTTTTTTAACGTGACAAAATTCCATCTAAAAAAATAAATATAAATCCAAACCACAATTATTTATCTCTGATATCAGTTAGAACAAGAAAAATAATGGAAGGCGTATCAAAAATATCATACTTAATATAATATGTAATGATTTTGGAATGTAGATTTTTACCAACTGAGATCAATTAAAAACAATTAGCGGTAATTAATTGCGCGAGAATCTTTTATAAGTATTAAATAAAATATAATCTGCTTGATGTTGCGGCTATTAAAATCAACACAACAATACATGCGTGAATTGTTTGTGATACGTTAAAAGTTACAAGTATAATCAAAGACATAGTATGAGTGACTGAACCGGCAAATTTTCGCCGATGATTACCACTTGATTACAGATAAAAAAACAAATACACGAAAGCATTTTAAACATTTTATTTGTAACAATCATTCTCAACTTCAAACAATCATTTAAACAACAAAAATGTGATAATCGCCTCACATTAATTCATTAAGTAATTTATTTATCCGACAATGGTGAAGCGGGTATTCTCTACGTCTTTGGCTTTTGGAATCGCAGACTCGCACAAGTTAGCAGCAGTGTAATGGCGGACAGTCACTAACTGACAATATGGCGGCGGTCAATTTATCGATTATGGAACGGTCTATACAAGAGGGCCATGGGCCTTATGCTAACTTGAGACCCAAAGGAACTAAACTATTCTGGGACAGTGAAGTTCAAAATAATAAAAGTACTTCATGAAATATAAATATAATCATAAGGTTCACAAGAAGAAATTTGCTCGCTCCTGGAAACCATGCTCTTCAGAGTACCGCAGAGCCATTTTCAAACTTAATCAAGATATTAAAGGAACATATGTTCTCAGCATGTTTTATTAAGATTCAACTAAAATGTGACTTCACAATGTTTCACAATAGCAATAAAGACTCACCTTGCAATCATATGTTCCATTAAAACAACAATAAACCCTATTTTAAACACAGATCTTTGATAATCACACCAAAACTACTGACCTCATCGATAAACTGTGTGCCATTACACTGTGTGATCCCTGTCAACTGGGTCATGCGTGTTGTGTATCGTGTTATTTCTTAAAAGTTGACCCAGCATTTGTAAAAATATTGCAAGACATATACATTTCCAGAAAGGAAATTCATTTCTGCGTTGAATAAGACCGAGATCATGAAAATCGCTGCACAATTGATGAAGATATGGCTGTTCAAAGCGATGCACCCCGTTTTGGGCTGATTTTGAGTTGCATACCTTGTTATATATATATATATTTGATAGTGATTTTTTTTTTCAGAAAAGTTAATTTTTCGTTATAATAATTAATATGATTATTTATCATTCAAAATGATGTTTTCACTAATTAATATCATAGCCACACGCTAACCACCTGTGCTCTTAGTAAGCACATCATTGCATGTAATTCATTAAATTCAAATGCAAATGAGCTGACATCTGTGATGATCTGACCACATCGTTTGTGAATAACCTTTGACTTTGCTGCAGTCATAATTAAAAAAAAAGTAGGAATACTTTTACTATAAGAAGAAGACAGTAGCACACCTTTCTTCCAATACTTTTTAAACTGAAACAGTCGCCTTCCGGTATGTATTTGGTCCATATGAACCTGAAAATATTTACATACAAAAGTATTCCTGAAACGTGAAAACGCCATGGCCGCAGCCATGTTGTTTATATGTTTATCGTCAAAAATGCTACGCCTTACTATAACTCTGCAGGCTAACAAAAACTATTTTTATGCACGGACTCTTACAATATACACTCCGTGTTTTATGGAATAATTCTTTTGCAGATCCAAAAATCATCATCATCATCATCATCATCATCATCATCATCATCATCATCATCATCATCATCATCATCATCATCATCATCATCATCATCATCTTATTCTTCTTCTTCTTCTTCTTCTTCTTTGTCATTATCATCAACTTCTTCCTCTACTTTTTTGTCTTCTTCATCATCATTATCATCACATTCAAGCAACGAGTTCAATCCGTGGCCCGGGCAGAGAGCTAATGTGGAATTGTTTCTGTATCTGTATCTGTGTGGTACTCGAAACTAGCTCACTTATGAGCAAAACTTATCGAGGGTGTGGTGTGTGCCCTTTGATGTTAAACTGTTAATAGCACGATTTGATAAGAGCACTTTTGAATTGATCACTTTTTGTACAAGTCACTACACTGTCTGGTAACGAGTTCCAGTCCCGAATAGTACGCGGAATTAAAGAGTATTTATAAATGTCAGTGTTACTTGTTGCCAGTTTGATGGATTTAGAATTAGAGTTACGTTGTGAGCGTTTGTTGACTTCTAGAGATTGTCAGCGGGGACGGCCACCAGGGTGTAGATGATCTTGTCCAAGAAGACCAATCGTTGGTCTCTATGTAGGTCCTTCAATGGTTGCCATTTCAGTCCTTTGAGCATTTCTGTTACGCTGCTCTTGCTTTTGTAGTTGTTACAGACAAAACGGGCTGCATGCCGTTGTACTCCTTCCAGTTTATCATTGTCTTTTTGAAGATATGGATCCCAAACAATGCTTGCATAGTCTAAAATTGAACGTACTAGTGATATATATGCCTGCTCTTTGAAGGTTTTGTTGCTGTGTCTTAAATTTCTCCTGATGAATCCAAGAATACTGCTTGCTCTGTTACAGACTTTATTAACATGTGTTGACCACTGTAAGTTTTCACTGATCTGGACTCCTAGATATGGATTATCTTCAACTTTTTTTAAGAAATGGTTGTTCAGAGAATAGTAAAATGTTGATAGTACACGTTGTCTATGCAGTCATGAGATAACACTTTGTTTCGTTAAACCTCATTCCCCAGTTTTTTTACCATTTTTCAAGTGAATGTAAGTCATTTTGTAGGTTGATATGATCTTCAAAAGAGTTTATTGGTCGATACAAAAGACAATCGTCAGCGAAGAGACGTACTTGTGATGTTACACTTTTTGGGAGGTCATTGATATGGCACAAAAATAGAAGAGGACCGAGCACTGTACCCTGGGGCACTCCTGAGTCTACTGTGCTTGTAGAAGAGGATTCACCTTCAACAATAACTTTTTGGCTTCTTTGCATTAAGAGTGATTGGATCCATTTTAAGATGTTACCCTTTATGCCATAATTTTCAAGTTTGTATAGTAGTTTCCGATGTGGTACTGTATCAAACGCCTTACTAAAATCTAATATAACCATGTCTATTTGTTTCTTTTTGTCATACATTTTCATAATATCATCCATAGTAAGTATTAACTGGCTTTCACAGGAATGTCCACTACGAAATCCGTGTTGAAGTGATTGTCAAATAATGATGAGAAATTGGGTGAAATATTTGGGTTTTCTTTATGTACGAAATATTGACAAGTATATCAGTGGCGAGTATGCATGACGGTCAAATTAAATATTTGGATCTGGTGTATGTTTAACAACAAAGGGGTTACAATGCTGTTGACACAAGCCTTAGGCTGTATTTGCATTATTTATTGGTATCACAATGCTGTTTAACGTGTGCATACTTGAATAGTGACTTCTCCAGTAGGTTGAAATTCAGCCAATCAGAAATAAACACGCATAGAACACTGACCAATGGGATTCATAACAGAGTTTCACTGGGCAGATGTTAGAGGGAAACAAAAGGGTTAGCGTTTAGACTTGGAGACGTACGGATCGAGAAAGACACGATCATGTAGCAATCACAACGTATTTGTATAACTGAAAATATTAAGTATGTTAGACATTAAATTGGACTAGAAACTGTTATATGGTGTTATTGAATATTTTATCCTATATTATTCAGAGAAATTAACATAAATAGAGAGGGACCGACTTGTCTCATGCGCGGCACGAGAAAATGGTAGTTAATGCAAAACTCGTCATCTTGGCATTATGCGCATGACGAGATATCGAATGATAGGCTACACACTGGTAATTTAAGAGTATTGAACATTGTTAGTAACTGTGTGTCGTCCATGAACTATGAATGATTACGCGACATGATGTTAGTATGTCATATCACTCTAGATGATTTAAGATGCGTCGGCACAAAATGTGTTCTAAAGTTTTACAGCAGACGCTTGTTAATGATACTGGGCGGTAATTACTAGCTTCATGACGATTGCCCTTTTTAAATATAGGTGTGACGTTTGCGTTTCTCCACTTTGTTGGTAAGATGACTGTAGATAGGCTTAACTGGAAGATATGTGTTACTGCAGGTGCAAGTGTCTCTGAGCAATGGCGGCGTACTTTATTCGGAATACTGGCCGGTCCACTAGCTTTATTTACATTCAGTGCTTTTAGAAGTTTTTCTACTCCAGGAATTGTTATATTTAATTCTGTTATTTCAGGGTAACAAGGTTCACTTAACTCAGGCATTCTTTCTTTTGGGTCTTCCTTGGCAAATACTGATTTGAATTGGTTGTTTAGAATTTCAGCCTTCGATTGACTGTCCTGATATAATATTTCGATACTTTTTAGTCCTGACACACCAACATTGTATGTGCGTTTTTGATTTTATATATTTCCAAAAAGACTTATTGTTCCCATCTTCCATGGACTTTGATAGCGTCTCATTCACGTAAGACAAGTGTGCATTCGTTAGTTCTTATTGTAGTTTACTTTTATAAAGTTTAAATTGGTCACAGTCTTCTGATGTCTGTGTTTGTTTAGCTTTTTGGTGTAGTTTATGGTTTTTTTATATTTTATTTTTCATACTTGATGTAATCCAAGGATGACTGTGTTTTTCAGATGTTAGTTTTGATGGTACGTTCTTATCAAGTGCACTGTTAATACCACTTTTAAAAGTCTTCCAGCATTCTTCTGGTGATGACATATCACACACTTGGGAAGATAATTCAGCCATGTTTGTTTGTATAATACTCCAGTTTGCTTGCCGTGAAATGGCTGCACTACTGTTAAAGCGAGATTATACGATTTTTTTATATGTGTTTAATTGTAATATATTGATAAAATATGTTACAATAACACAAAATAGGCAAGAAAAATTATACATTGAAGACGAATTTCATTAAATGCAGCAAAGACAAATAAGCGCCCGAGCCGATTGTGACGAAGATATTTCGTACATGTTATCATACAATAACCGAATTATTCGTCTTTTTAGTTAGTGTTTGTGTGTCGTTTGAATAGATATCGTTGCAGGAATTTCAAATGAAGCATTACACTAAATTTAGATTAACATCGTACATGCATGATTTACATGCTGGCGAATTCGACTGCACAGCCATTTTCGATTTCAGAATTAAATATCTTACTTATTTCGCATTTTTCGACACATATTCTTCTTAACTTTTATTTTATTTTGTATTGAAATCCCGGATTGAAATACATGTTTTATAAGTTTTTTTACACATTTTATATTAATTAATAAATATTTGACAGAATCGTATAATCTCGTTTTAAAGACATCGGAAAACACACACAAATAAACTTTCAAACATATGGGCATCATCGTACTCTTAAATTGGCTTGTTATAACTTTGACAAACTTTTGTCAAAGTTCAAACAAGGATAGAATAATGTTTATTGAAATAAGCGAAAGAACACTCCTGACGAAAAACAATGTGCGAAAGATTGGTTTATTTTCGGATAATCATCAATCGAAATGGTGAATACAGTAATGCGTTTTTTTTCCATTTGATCGATAATTATGATAATATGTACACTTGGATATTTTTCCAGCTATAAACGTACACAGCCGTTAATCACGCGCGCCATCTCTTTTTTGAGATGCATTAATAAATAAGCCAAAGCTACTTCCGAGGTGGCGCTCAGGTCCGGATGTTGTGAAATTTAACGGATAATTGTACAGGGTGATAAGGTTTTATATGTGTTTTTCAACATTGTTCGCATTATTGTTAAACTCGGGCAATGAAGTGCGATTCAGCAAAGATTAATTTATCCAAAATTCACAGAAACATACATTCTCAAACCATTGAAAAACGTGAGAACCTTTATAAATTGTGGCAGGTGTTTTAAAAAGCATTTCGATGAGTTGTTCTTGTCCGACGAGAACATTTCCACACAATTAAATCGATTACGGCATCAAGCGATTGCGTACATCATACATTAAATGCTGCATGCACAAAAATATTGGCTTCTCGCCGACGAAGTAGATAATTTTGCATTTTTCCAAAAGAGATAGGAACCAATGCTTAGGAGATGGCGCTAATATGATAGGAGGTGGCGCCAAAACAGGATGTATCAATTAACAGTCGTATCGCAATGCCATTATCACATGGCGTACATTTGAAAGATAATGTTATTTGTTATACGTTTTTTTTTTCAACGTACATACGAAGGCCCAAATCTTTACAGAACACATACACATTCCATAACTAGAAGTGGCGCGGTAGAGGCCGACGCTTATCCCCACGCCGCATAGATGTTATATTAAAAGGCAATTTTGGGTGGGCAAGGCCTATGTTGGTGGGGCCCCGAGGTGGGTAATGTTGACATGGATGGTCGAGATAGACTGTGTTGTCATAAGAGATGTTCAGTATTAATTTGAAGTCAATTGGTGAATAAATGAAGAAGTTATGTTAAAACATATTTTTGGTGGGCGTTATTCTCCACTATCTCCTTCTACACTATTAGAACTAGAACCTTGAAACTTACACACATGGTAGCTATGAGCATATGTGCGACGGTGCACTATTTGGAATCATGCTTTGACCCCTGGGTCAAAAGTTATTATCGTGTGCCTCGCTTGTTGTAAGTATAAGTAAAATGAGTTTTTTTACCTATTTCACCCATTTATTTACCCATAACTTTTGACCCAGGGGTCAGATCAAAATTCCGTCGCCGTCACCGTCGCACATATGCTCATAGCAACCATAGGTTCGAGTGCTAATTGTTATAGTGTAGGAGGAGATAGTGGCCGAACGGATGGACAGAAAGATGGAGATCAATTCAATATCCCCACGCTTTTAAAAGCGTTGGGATAATAAATTAGATTTAGTTTTTTTTAAATACATTTTAATACATTAGAGATCAACTCAATTAAGAAGTCACCAAAATGAATAAAACATATTGTACAATACATATACATCAATACTCAATAAAACCAATAACTTAATATTAAACATTATCAATATAATTCATCGACAGCAATATTTGTAAACAGTATGATAATTCACGAAATAAATATATGATAATGCTTATTCTTGACACGATGATATGTGTCTTTTAATCCAAATACATAATGTACATAATGTTTTTCCCACTATCAAATCCAAACAAAAAGTCGATAGTTCGGTCTTTTTCCGTTAACATTTTTGTATAAACATGTTAAATATTATAATCTTATAAAGATGAACGTATAAATCCATTAAGACATTTTTGAAAACTACTTTTTCTAATAAAAGACGCACGCGACTCAAATGTGCTGAAGTAGTCAACTTACAAAAAAATAATGTAAGTCCTGTAAACATAATAGAAACCATAGCATAAAATAGTTCACTTTAAAATAGCTAAAGATGTGCATTGGCGCAACCTCCTAATCTGAGAGCCAACTCCTTGGCATTCGTTCCATCTCTTTTTGAAAAATGCAAATTTATCTATTAGATCGGCCAGAAGCCGATCCTTTTGCGCACGCATTAACTTATATAGGCTCAAACCAATCGGTCTATGTAATGAGCGATTCAATTGGCTGGGAATTTGCTCGTCACACAGGCAAAAACATCGATTTGCTTTTACAAATTATATCACAACTTAATAAGGTCCTCACGTTTCCAAATGGGTTGTGATTGTATGTTTCTGTACATTTTGGATGAATTTATGATCGCTGAATTGGCCTATTTTTTTTAATAATGCGAAATATGTTGAAAAACATATAAAATCTAATCACCCTGTACAATTATCCGTTAAATTTCACAACATCCGGACCTGAGCGCCACCTCGAAAGTAGCATTGGCTCATTTATTAATGCATCTCAAAAAAGAGGTGGAGCGCGTGATTAACGGCCGTGACGTAATAAAACTTCAGACTAATTCAACACATGTCGAATACTTCATGAAAATTTATTTGGCATTGATCAACATTAACATATCAAACATAAAAAAGTATTTTAAAAATCACTACAATAGTAAAATTCTCAAAATCGTACAACGTAAAATAATATTGCGACAACTAAACACATTATCTTACACGTCTTAATTACCGATCGGATTACATTGCGTTCCTGAATATTCATACGAGCCATTTTTTTAAATTAATGTTAAGTTTTCCTGGTGAACAAATCAGCCTAGAATGATAAAATTGAAATTAAATTGGAATTACATAGCGTTGTATTACACTTGATGACTCATTTTTCAAACTTAAATATCTCAGTTATGAGTAAATATTTTGATTTAAAAGTGTATACATATGTGATCATTAGACTACAGTTTATGCAAGAAAACGATAAAATCATTCATCCGTGACGATCGCATGCATACGTAAGTGGGAAAGGTAGCCTGCAACATGCCGATTGCGCGATTGCGCTCCTGATTTGTTTTATACGAGACATATTGATTTTTAAATTAATTTGATGTTTTCCTGGTGTATCAAGCCACCTTAAATGAAGAAATTGGCTTAAAATTATAATCATATCGCATTTTACCATCTCCTCGTGCAAAAATATGAAACCACACCTACCCCATGTGCAAAAATATGAAACCACACCTACCCCACGTGCAAAAGCGCCCGATTGACTAGGATGAACGATTGTATCGTTATCTTGCACAGAATATAGTCACATGATTACATGTGCAATTTTTAATCAAAATTTTAACTCATTACTGAGATATTCAAGTTTGAAAAGTGTCCAAAAGTATCCAAGTGTATATTCATAAAATGCATTGGAAGCTAGTTAGATTTAGCTTCAGATGAAAACGTTTTTCTTGCTATTTAAGTTATTAAATACTATTGGAAATATATTGTAATTGCTTGTTAATATACGCCATTACATTTTTTTAAATACAGAAGTATGTCAACAATTTGTTTCATCTGGCGTCGCCTTACGCGTTCTTATTTAAATTTTCAGTCACAGCAACGTCTTGAATTTTACCAACTGTCCACGTGCGGGGTCATATGTTAACTATATTGACTTCTTGGGAGTCATGCTGCACACGTATTGGTCCGCGTCCGCGTATATCGTTTTCAATTAACCCATTTATGCCTAGCGTCTTGAAAAAAGGCATTGGCAAACAGCGTAGACCAAGATGAGACGCCGCTATGATGCGGCGTCTCATCTGGGTCTGCGCTGTTTGCTTAAATGAATTTCTGTAAGAAATAGTCTAAATATAGAAATAAGTATACTAGACATCCCTAATTTTGGAAATAAATTGATCCAATTTAGAAGGATGGCAGAGTCCACTAGACATAAATGGATTAAACGTGACCGTGCTTGTATAAGGCAAACGGTACATATGACTGTAAAATTACGTACATTCAAGGATAAACGCAGTACCTAACGTGCAAAAGCATCAAGATCGAAGAATGCATGTTCATGCTTCAGCATGAAACCAGCACAATTTTCAACAAAAGACGCACGCATATTCTGCAGGAAAATTCAATGAAATAAATGAATAAATAAGTGCGATCATGTATTTCATAGAATACGGAAGTATTGATGGCTGAAAACACCTTGAGATCTAAGTTATTGCTTTTCTAATCAGGGACGACACTTTCCGCCTAAACTTGATTTTTGAAGAGAATTCATTTAAACGAAAAATGTCATAAAAGCGGAAAGTGTCGTCCCTGATTAGCCTGTGCGGACTGCAGAGGCTAATCTGGGACGACACTTTACGCACATGCATTATGCCCAGTTTTCTCAGAACGCGACTCTAATAATCTACGACAACGCGGTTACAACTGAAGACGACAATTTGCCGAGTCGAGAACTGTTCTGCTAATGAATGAAGCAAACAAAGAAGAGACGATACGAAGACAAAATATAGTTTAGAACATTTAGACAGTTACGAAACCCACGGATCGGCATTGTCTTAAAATGACCACATGATAATTATACCGCCCCTCCCACTTGAAGACAAATGTATTCGGTTAAATTTTGAAGCACCGTGAACGTCAATGCAAAATACAAGTTCAGCTAAGGATCGACCTATCTAATCTAAAGCAAGTGCGCTATTACTACCATCCTGGTCCGATCATGGAAGGTTCAAACATCGTAGTGGGTCCGTGATTACCCGGGATAGTTATGATCATGCCCAGGATTGTCCGTATTAGTTCAATGTGGTTTCGTTAATAATTTCAACAGGACGACCTTGGGAAAAGAGTACATGTATTCGCAATCGGGCGGCTGTTTGCATGCGTCAAATTCTTTGTAAGTTTCATTTATAGAAAAACAAAGTATTGATGTAAGCTCGAAATGTTAAAAGCTTAAGTATTATCAGAACACTTTGAAGTTCATTTTATTAGTATAACGAGTGCAAACTGTATTTGCATAAAGATTATGAATTTTCACGAATCAACTGAACGGCCTCGCAATCGGAAGATGGAAATTGTACCATATGTATTTGTGAGATTGCTGTGTTATGAAGATTGTGATTTCTTTCATTTGAGTCGCGTTCTGAGAAAACTGTGCATAATGCATGTGCGTAAAGTGTCGTCCCAGATTAGCCTGTGCAGTCCGCACAGGCTAAGCAGGGACGACACTTTCCGCCTATAATTGGATTTTTGCTAAGAAGAGACTTCATTTAAACGAAAAATGTCATACAAGCGTAAAGTGTCATCCCTGATAAGCCTGTGCAGACTGCACAGGCTAATCTGGGACGACACTTTACGCACATGCAGTATGCCCAGTTTTCTCAGAACACGACAAATTTATGGTACTGGACTTGCATGGCAGGCCTACAATTTGAGTTTGAACTGAGTGTTTTTATTGATTTATTGCTATTAAATTGATATTTTTCCTGCAGATTGACAATTCGTTTTATTCGGTGGACGTATGGTATTCATTCATTTACCGTGTATGCTGAAAATAACTACACACACTTTTTTACCATTTTTTATTGAAAAATTAATTCTTCATCTGATGAAATAAATTAAAAGTACAACTAACATTTCATGCATATAATAAGGAGCGGTCATCACTAGATAACCATGTATTATGTGATTCCAAAACTAATAATTCATTCAACTGTAAATAAAACTAAAATTTGAATAACAGAGCATATGATATATTAATATATTCAGGGTGCAGGATCACGTGACTTTGTGGGCTTTACAATTGAACGATAATGGATGTAAAATGGATGCAAGTGGTGCTTATTTTCAAATAACTTTTTAATAACAATTTTCTTCTTCAGAATTTCAACTAGCGCATCAAAGACAGTTTGTGGCCACTGGCCATGTGAAATACATCAAAATTACTACATTACATACGCCTGTTCGATGTGTACAACATCCATCTCCACGGTTATGCAACACGAAACGTGAAACTTTGGCACCGATTTAAGACGTATTAAAAGATTTATTCTTAAATCTTAAGATATTGCAAGGATAGGACAAAAAAAACATGTATTTATGCATTAAAGATTTTTGCAAATATATTTCTATAACTTGAGACATTGAAAATAAAGTTCTTCACGGTGTGTTTACATTCTGTCAAGCCCGTGTGTAAGCCCCAGACAGCCCCGTTGATTCTGCACCCTGATATTGTAAGGCATGTTTTATGTAAACACACGAACACACGAACCTCAAAAAGTCAAACAAATATACTAATGCAAGATAGTATTGCTTCTGTAGTACCGATGAAATTAATGGAAGAAAAATGAGAAGAAATGAAACCTCATTAAATGTTCAACTGCATGTTTTGTCTATATACACGTTTATTTAACAGCATAAATTAAACTCATGAACAACGCCATGGCATAGTTTGACTATTGTTGTATCATATAAAGATTCTGAAACAAAGTTAACTGATTAATGGTTATGACTTTAAACAATTAAGTGAAGTGTTTCACAAACACCATTATGGGTGTAAACAATCACGTGTTGGTACATTAGATTATGACGTAAAACATATACAAAATATACATGCAGTAGAGAATTCAAGAGAATTTTGTAAAATACAGTATCAGGGCAAAAATAGTCATAAAATTAAACCCAATCGAAAGATTTGCACATCAAAATAACATGCGTACATTACTGTTTCCTCACAAATATCATAACTAAAACGAAAATTTGCGAATCTGAAACAACTTTTTTTGCAATTTACCCAATCGTAAAAAGGCCCCTTTAAAGGCGGACATGTAATTTTATTATGGCAAACGAACTTGTTGTCTATGATATTTGCTTCTCTACAAGCAGGATGAGCGTGCATCAGCATATTTGTTTAAAAGAAATACTCTTCAAAACTTCTGGGCAAAATGAGTTTATCATGCAATAATACAACAATTACCTGCAATAAATACTACACTAAATGTGTATGTACAGGCCACCATATATCAATGAAGTCATTACAGAAAAACAAGCACTCTCATTATGGAAACCATATTGTACAAGATCACAACCGTCGTTTGTAGACTGCGTGTACTTACACAACCATTTTTAAAACTTTCTAATAGACACAGTGCATGATCGCGTGACTTTGATGGGTTTCCAAATAAACGTTAATTGATGAAAAAAACGGTGGTAAGTGCTGCTTTTTTCCAAATACCTTTTTAAAACAAGTTTTCTTACGCATTACAACTAGCTAGCGCATAAAACAGATTTTTATGCTGCTAATGGCAATGTGAAATACATCAGAATTACTTTATTTAATAAGCATGTGTTCTTGTTAAAAAATTCCATGTATACTGCACGATCATGCTTCACACAACGTATTTCAGACGTATTCAAGGATTTATTCCTTTAGTCTTAAGATATCGACACAAACTGCAAGGTAAGCTGTCTTTTATGCACTTAAGAGTTTTGCATATGTATTTCAATAACTTAAGATATTAAATTTTGCAAAAATGAAGTTTAACGGTGTGTTTAGATTCTGTCTAGCCCGTATGTTAATCCCTGAAAACCCCATTGATTCTTCACCCTGATAGAGTTAAAATCAAGAAAAAAACGTTGTCTTTTTTAAAGAGTGAAGAAATAGAATATTTATATTTCGGGATCTACTGCATTTAGAGCAACGCCTGAATCAGGACTCAATTTGCACACCAGTATATATTCTATGGCAATACATAGTGTTGTTAAGAACTCCATGAAACGTCAAATTATTTACTATTAAATCGTTTATCGCACTTTTGAAAAAGACAATGTACTTGATTCTAAGCAAAATTTACACGATCATAATCATATTGTACTCACAAGTATAACGTTTTAATTATTTACAAGGAAAAGTGTATGAAAAAGACTAGTCGCGTTGAATAAATATAATAAGAACATATTAGGATAATTACACCGGGCATATGCTAATTATTACGCTGGACTTTGCACTAGCATATTTAATATTCCAAATTTGTGTTTCGACCTTTAAAAACGGTAACATAAAGTAATTTCGCCTGCAGTCGGTACATTAACTAAAAAAACATGTTGACTTGTGCAAATGAATTGACACTAACATACTTTATATATGTATACGAAAACTGTTTTGTTGGTCCAAAAGCTCACGTAAATACATACAATGCGACCCACAGCCACATATATGAACAATAACGTATCATTTATTCATTTGGAACATCGTTGGAATCCATTCCCGTCCCAATCCCGCACGATTTTTCATCGAAGACAATCAAATGTTAATACAATTAGGATCCAACGATTTTCTTAATCTGGCACTAAACAATTATTTTGTATTTACAAAAGCAAGTCTACCATTCGCTCATTCAAACGACTCAACGGTAGTCATTTTGCTGGCGACCGTACCCTTCGGGCGGTGCGGTGTAATAGTCGGTCCGGCCTTTGTATGGCTCCGGGTAGTTCCGGTTATAACCCGGATCCCGAGGGGGCTCCATGTACATCTGCTGCTGACTGGAGGCGTAGGCACGGTTGTGATGGGCGGCCTCCGCGGACTCTCTGATAACAAATAAATGAGCATCGCTATGGGAAAATCCAGTATAGGCGGAAAGTATCGTCCCTGAGCCGGAGCGAACTGCACAAGCAACAGTTTGTAATCTAGGAAGATACTTTACGCAAATGCATTAAGCCCCGTTTCCCTATAGTGATTCACTTGATTGTATGAATATTACGATGTGAGTGTTGCTAAGTGTTCACGAGAAGAAGTTCTGATAATGTGTTTGGTTCTCCTTTTTAAAGAGTGAGTTGCACACTATGCTGCTTTGGTATCGGCTATATTACAGTGTTTAAACTTTAAACTTATTTATTTTAGCTCGATTACAGAGGAAGCCTAAGGCATATTGAAACTCGCTCTAATCCGTTTCCTGGGTAGAACCAGAAGTTTATGTCTTTTGGGCAGATCTAAAGAACGCTCCCACAGTGGAAATGGAACCCATTACCTCCTGATCGCTAGGTTTACACCATTTCCACCTTGCTACGGCGACCTTACCGTGTTTTCAAGACTAATATATACACACACAGATGAAAATATATTATAGCATCAGTACAGGTTAAATTTTTACACGGGCCGCCGAATGATAAGCTACCATGTAGCTGAGGAACTTGCAATCTTACATCTGAACCATCTGACGAAGTGCTCAACTAACTTACCTGTATGGAGAAATTGGCGCGTCCTCCTTATAGTCTTCATACTCGTCGTCGTTCTCTTTCCGTCTCTGACAGCAAATCACCAAGGAGGATATGATGAGGATCAGCTGAAATACGTTCACATCTTCAGAACATTGATTTGAGGCGCAGTCATTAAAAACATGACTTAATGAATATGCTTCACGTGTCGTCCCATAGTGGCCTGTGCAGTCCAAACAGGCTTATCAGGGATGACACTTTCCGCATGGAATTTTTGCGTGTCTTTCTTTCATTCCAGAAATTAACTCAGCGCATTTCATGATAGTTGTATAGTAAACGAGTAATCACAATACGACTTACCTGTACAGCCGCCACACCGCTACCGACACCGATCAAAATGTGGCTTTTATCCGTTAACCAGTTGTTTATTGCACCGTAGCAACCCTGAAATACAATCATCTTTATCATATTCTCAAGTCATCATCATCTTTAGTATGATTTAACCCTTTCAGTGCGGGAACCGAATTTTAAAGGCCTTTGAACAGAACGTGGCGTCTCATCAGGATCCAAACTGTTTGCTATTCTGATAGTATTCTATGAAAGAAAATCGAAGAAAATGCTTATTTTAGAAATTCAGCAGACGACATTTTAGCAGACGACAAATTTCCCAGCATGCAAAGGGTTAAAAAAATCAGCAGCAGCATCACAGGCACGGTGTATTTTACGGTCATTTTTACGACCATGTTTTGATCCATCTTGAAGATCTTCATTATCAGTAGTCTTTCATTTGTACATAAGCGCCATTAAATAAATAGAGAATACTAGGTCGGTGCCGAATAAAGCAAAGTTTATTTTGCGAGGCTTAGAAAATCTGAACCACGAGCCTTGGCGAGTGGTTCAGATTTTCGTGCCGAGCAAGATAAACTTTGCTTTATTCGGCACCGACCTAGTATTCGATTTATCCCATCAATTTTCTTAGTCGTAAATTATTTCTTTAAACATAGAATAGGAAAATCGAACTAGACGGAAAATCCCAAAGATATTTTAAGCAAACATTGTTTCATTATTTTAATCGTGTCGAGCCTAATACATTACAAAAAGATCAGTAACCAACCTGTTTTTCGTTTATCATACCTCTACGTCCCCGATTTTTAAGAAATAATGAAAAAAAAGACACTAAACAACTGCATCTTTAGCGAGAAACAACATGCATTGTGTCGTATGACGTATTAATAATGACGTCACGAGTACGCGCACTTAATATTTGTAAATAATGTTTATTTGCTGTTTGAGTTGTATTATGTCTAAAAACTATATTACATCTTGGTATCAAATTTTTTTTTTTGTTCAATCTGATTCGATTTTACTAAAAATGATTACTTTATAGTTGATTCCGAGTAATATGAACATTCTTCGCCGCGCGTGACAGCTATATTTCAGCACTGCTGAAATAAAGGTAAATTTATTCCACAGTGGTTTATTTCGACAATGCACGTCTGATGATGGGATAAAATTCATCTTAGCAGGCATATCTTTTGTAAGTCACTTGCATTTATTCTAATACAAAACGTAACACGCACACGTTAGACTTCATGCTTTAGTATGGAACGCCATTACTGACTTCATATGACTGTTGTCGTTGTTTGCAGTGCATTAATCATTACTTTTAGTGGAATATACATTATGCGTTGTGCAATTTTCTTTACGTTCGGTACATTCGTCATTATATGAAGTAGTTAAAGCATTACGCGAAGTAGTAACAACATTATGTTCTGTCCAAACTTCTTGACGTTCTGTACATTCGACATTATGTGATGTAGTTACATTATTACGCACTGTAGCAATATCATTACGTACTGTGATATCTTCTTTATTTTCGGTTCATTCGTCATTATGGGCTGTAGTTACAGCATTACGCGCAGTAGTTACAGTTTTAAGTTATGTGCTAGCTTCTTACCGTTCGGTAATTTCGTCATTACATGCTGTAGTTACATCATCGTGTGCAGTAGTCATATCATTTTGTTTTGTGCAAACCTCTTTACGTTACGTACATTCAACATAATGTGCAGTAGTTTTATCATTACTTGCTGTGCAAACGTCTACACGTTCGGTACATTCATCATTATGTGCAGTGGTTTCATCATTACGTTCAGTAGTAACATCATTTCGTGCTGCGCAAACTTTATTTTAGTTCGGTACATTCGTCATTGCGTGCAATAGTTTCATCATGCGCTGTACTAACATAATTCCATGCAGTGCGAAATTCTTTACGTTCTATGCGCTATTGTACAACAATTAATATACTAACTAATGTGCATAATGGCGATTGCACCGAACGTAAAAAAAGGTTCCAGACTGTGAAATGATGTAACCAGTACGCGTAATGGCGAAAGTACTGAACACAATGGAATTTGCACAGCACGAAATTTTAAAACCTCAACGCGTTATCATATAACTACAGCACATAATGATAAATGTACCGAACGTAAATCTGTGTGGACTAAACATAATGTTGTCAATACTGCGCACAATTCTGTTACTACTGCGTATAATGATAAATTTACCGAACTTACAAATATTTGGACAGAACATAATGTTGTTACTACCGCACGTAATGTTGTAACAACTGCACATCATGATAAATGTACCGAACGTAAAGGCATTTGTTCACACCATAATGTTGTTACTAGTACACGTAATGCTATTACTACTGCGCATAATGATAAATCTACCGAACGTAAAGACATTTTGACATAACTTAATGCTATAACTACCGCAAGTAATGCTGTAATAACTGCACATTATGACGAACGTTCTCAACGTAAAGACGTTTGCATATCACGAAATGATATAATTACTGCACAAACTGTTGCATGTACTCAACATAAAGACTTTTGGAGAGAGCATAATACTGTAGCTACTGCACATGATGACGAATGTACTGAACATAATGAAATTTGAAAAGCAAACAATGAAGCTGCTAGTGCGCGTAATATTGTAGCTACCGCTCTTGATGAATGTACTATACGCCAAGAACTTTGCACAGAGAAGAAGGAAGTTTGATCAGAAAATAAAACTTTGTCCACGGAACGTAATACTGTAACTACAGCAAGTAATGCTGTAACTACTGCACATATCGACGAATGTACCGAACGTAATTAAGTTTTGACAGAACATAATGATGTAACTACTGCACGTAATGCTGTAAGTACTGCACATAATAACGAATGTAAAGAACGTCAAGAAGATTGCAAACGGCATAAAGCTTATCTCACCGAAACTAATGATGAATGTACTGCAAACAGCGACAGTACTCATATAAAGTCTGTTATGGCGTTCCATATTTTAGAGTGTTTACCAAGATATTACGTAGGTTTATGCAAGCAACGGGAATATACGCCGTTTATAACACATTATCCGATGCGTTTAGAATCTTGTCTGATATTTGGTCAGTCAAACTTATAACATGTTAATTTTCACATTTGTTTGCCAAACATTGTGAGTGAGGGTACCCAGATTTTGTTCATGCATTTGGTTTAGACGAGCATACTTGGTACATTTTTATTTAAGAAATTTCCTGTCAGACACATTGCGGACAGCTCCCCTATATGTGTCAGCCTTTTGGTGAATCTGTGAGACATGCATATTTGTTAAATGTTATTTTTTAAATTTATTTTCAGGTACAGTGTCCGACAGGTCTAAAATAAATGATAGGCAGTATATTTCTATATGACAGGAATATGTCCTTACCTCAGTGTAGGAGTTGTTCAATGTAGGATGGGTTACACATTCCGTGTCGTTAGGCAGATGACAGCAAATGTACGGTACCACCATGTCTTTAATTGGACGATTCCATTTCTTAGTGTCATTGAAATCATCTGGCTTGTCAATACCGCAGCATTCAAACTGAAAACGCAACACGTTTTTTGTTGTTTTAGTGTGTGTTTTAGGAGATTGTATTCGTATGTTTAACAGCGATACGCTGTTTTATTCAAGGACTAATATTGACTTGTTCACACATTTGCCTTGTTTGGAAAAAGGTCTCTGTTTATTTACAAAAATAAAACATTGTGAATATATCATAAATTATGATCATAGGAAGACCAAAGCTTGCATTCGACGGGATTCGAAATCGGGATCTTTTGATGCAAAGGCATACTTGCTTAAACTCGACCATGTAGGCTTTTGCTACTAATAGCGTATTTTAAATGACATGTTTTAATTGATTTTGATTATATCTTACAGCTTTTTATGTTGACGGGTTGCACATTTTATTGTGCGTTCTAATAAATCATATGTTTTGCAGTTAAGAAATTAAGCGCAAGACACCATAAGCCAATGAATATAAAACATTGGAAAAACAGAAAGGTGGACATTTAATAAATTTGCAACCGGTCAATTGATCCTAAGCCTTATTGCGGTTAACCAAAATAAAAAGCACTGTGCATGTCGATATCTCTTAGATAATAGCGTATTTTAAATGACGTATTTTAATTGATTTTGATTATATCTTACAGCTTTTTATATTAACCGGTTGCATATTTTATTGTACGTCCTAACAATTCATATGGTTTGCAGTAAAGAAATTAATTAAAATGCACCACAAGCCAATGAATATAAAACATTAGACAAACAGAAAGGTAGACATTTAATAAATTTGCAACCGGTCAATTGATCCTTAGCCTTATAGCGGTAAACGTATCCAAACGCATTGTGCATGTCGATATCTATTAAATAAAGCGCTTCCGATTTTCAATAATCATTTCTCTATTGAAATATAAACAAAATGCATGAGCAAAAGAATAATTCATATATTGTCATAACTGCTTAGTTCTACAATCATGGCAAGTGACCACTTGCTCAACACTTAGACGAATGACAAATGCAAACGATTCACAAAAACACAAATGAGCAAACCGGCATAACTGTCTTGGGACGGTCAATTCAAAGCGTAGAAATTGTTGAATCGACCAAAACACACTGACATACTTTGTTAGTATCTCTATACAAATCTCAAACGCTACATTTGACTCACCTCTCTCATTACAAAATTGATAGTCAGTGTAAAGGCATCTGTGCCGTTGGTGCCCGTGTATTTATCTGTGAGTTGGTCTTTCAGAGGAGTTTTGAGCCAACCGTCTATCTATAACATAACATGAAACACATGTACACCATTTGTCATGTTCCACATTGAGTATTGTTTGTACAACTTATTTTTGCATTTTTATATATGTTCATTCTAACATATTTGCCTAACAAATACAAAAATATTCGACTAGAGCTATTACTTAAAACACGAAAATCTGTGATCTTCTTAAAATATAATATTTAATCAATATAAGTAAAACATCATTTTCCACGTTCAGCACCCACCACGTTCTTACCAAGATTTCTTTAAAATCTTGAAAATAATCCCATGCACACTGAGTCACTTTGCACTTTGCACGACATGTTATGTAGTGTACTGTTGCATAAATATTATTTAAGCCAAGCTTTCTTAGTTTAGTATGACAACTTACTTAGTTTAGTATGACAACTTACTTAGTTTAGTATGACAACTTTCTTAGTTTAGTATGACAACTTTCTTAGTTTAGTATGACAACTTTCTTAGTTTAGTATGACAACTTTCTTAGTTTAGTATGACAACTTACTTAGTTTAGTATGACAACTTACTTAGTTTAGTATGACAACTTTCTTAGTTTAGTATGACAACTTTCTTAGTTTAGTATGACAACTTTCTTAGTTTAGTATGACAACTTTCTTAGTTTAGTATGACAACTTTCTTAGTTTAGTATGACAACTTTCTTAGTTTAGTATGACAACTTTCTTAGTTTAGTATGACAACTTTCTTAGTTTAGTATGACAACTTACTTTGTCTTTTGCTGCGAATAGCATTATCACGAAGACCAGTTCTGCGGCAAAGATTGTCAGCAAAATTGACATGTACTGAAACGGAACAATTTAACTAGACGTATTGAAGAATTAATTGCGTTGGGCTCATGCGCCAAATATATACTCCACAATTGTCGTAAATTTGTTTTCTACAACTGGCATGTTTATGTTTTAAAGTACATAAAAAGTTAATGCGCTTCTCACTAATATAATCAATTACAGCGCTGCTCACGAATATAATCAATCACTGCAGTGATTGATTATATTCGTGAGCAGCGCATTAACTTTTTATGAATGAAGGCTAAACAAGTTTACTCTTTTGACAAATATTTTTCTTGCGTGGCGCTTCCGGTTTTATGCAGACATGCTAAGGCTAAATTTGTTGTGACAGGCATAGGGCATTTAAAAATAATCCTAAATTTTGTTTACTTATCTATGTTGAACCAAAGCACGTCATCAACGGTTATACATCACACTCACCACAACGAGAAGGCATTTCACTTTGCAAATGGCGCCGATACAACCAAAGATTCCCAGTAAAAAGAAGAAGGCGCCAATCACAATGAAGGCAATAGCGGCATCCCCAATAAGGGCACCAAGGTCAAGCTCATCAATTGCAGAATCTTGACCTTGAAATGTGTCCTTGATCAGCTGTTTGAACTCGGCATAACTAAAGTAAACATCAAGGATACATCAATGCACCGATACAATATTTATTATCAATTTTGCCGATTAAATACAATTTTGAGTGTGGGCGTATGTGTTCAATGAATGGTGTTTCTTAAGTCGGTCATGTATATAATAAACCTTGAAAACCACGCATGCACTTGGAAATAAAGGATTACTTTGTGTGGCCGTGTAACGATACGTATATAATATACGCACTTATTTATCTCCCGGATATATTACACTTAAGTTATGTAACACAGGTTCGTAAACCTTACATGGAAAATGTTTGCCAGAATATGCTAACACAAACCAGAGAAATAACTTGGAATATTTTGAAACCTTAAATACGCCAATCATGGCATACATATCTTGGCTTACCCATCATTTAACTGTTTGTCGAAGACGTCCGATCCGAATTTCACAAGACACGCCACCACCAACAAAGCCAGTCCTATGACCTGGAAACATACATAAATGAGTTGAGCCGCGTGAAAACGAGGCTTTATTAGCGTGCGTAAAGTATCTCTCATATTATTGTATGCAGTAAACACAGGCTTATCAGGGACGTCACTTTCCGCCGAGACTTTATTTTATTTTAGAAAAGACTTTCTTAACACGAAACAAAAATCATGAAAGCGGAAAGTGTCGTTGGCGTTTAGCCGGTTCGGACTACATATGCTTATCTGGAACGACACTTTACGTACATGAATTGAGCTCTGATTTCACAGAGCGGGGCTCATTTATAGAAGTTGTTATATACATATTTTACAGCAGAAATATATAACCTAGACGCATTGATAGATGCTTCATATTATCATCGACATTATCATAGTACATCAAACATGACGCCAACAAAATCGCAACTTCCTACAGCACTCAAAGTAACAAAGGACTAAGGCTTGCTTCATTTTTACTTAACATTTATTATAAATAATAAAAGTAAGCCTCATTTTTGTAATTTTCACAATCGACTCATTATTTTATGATTCATTTCTTTACAATACGTTGTCCCGAAGCCATGTAAATAAGCTATCACTCATTATGTTCTGAGATATGATTTATTCAGTTTCTTAACCATAATAAATATGACTGAAATAATTCCACAAAACGGTTGGAATGCATGAGCGTAAAATGTTGTGCCAGATAGGCCTGTTCAATTCGCACAGGCTAATCAGAGACGACACTTTCCAAAACGACTTCATTATCGTTTAAGGAAGACTTGAATTTAACGAAAAAATCCATAACAACGGAAAGTGTAGTCCCTGATTAGCCTGTGTAGACTAAAACAGCTAATCGTAATCCGGGACGACACTCTATGCATGTGCATTAAGCCCCGAGAGGCTTACATATTGCGTCAGATTTAGTTTTTAGGTTTATATTAACGATTGTATCGTACGTGATACTCACCGAAAAGAGGACATTTATCAACACCAGTATCAGCTGACCGCAGCCCTCGCACACCCCCATGGTATGTTTGATGTGTAGTAGACCAGGCTATAATGTGTAGTAGACCAGGCTTTGATGTGTAGTAGACCAGGCTTTGATGTGTAGTAGACCAGGCTCTAATAAGTATTTCCTTCACTTGGGAAGCAGACAATATTTTCAAAATGATAAATCAACAGATCAATGTGTGTTTCATTGCAAACCGAAAAGTTCAAGCAGTCTTATTTGTGTTTCAAGTATTTTTAAGTGAGTCTAAGTTGATCGAAAGCTCCTTCCTCTAAGTCCGTGCTTGCGCTGTGTGACCAGGCTTGTTTTGTCGCAAAAGGCTAAACAACTTCGCAGACGATGTTATTGTTTACTTTAGCTTGGCACAGCACCTAAATACAAAGTACAGTTCGTTGGTCAAACCTTACACAATTAAACCGATATGAACAAACTTGTACAATAGTTGTATTTTGAGTTCGGTATTCATCTGTTTCATCACACCGCTTTCATCCAAAATACGAATTATACAACAACATCGATAAATATTTACTAAAATAATAAAACTTCGTGTTTTGTTTGTGCATTCATTTAAAATAAATAATTGACATCAATTTCCATTAAACATGACAAGTTATTCCGTATTAGAATGGCTTGTTTAACATGTATTCACAAAAACAAATTGTCTGAAGAAAAAGAGCATACATAAAGTAAATTATAAAAAATTAATACGCAAAATAAATGTAATTATAAAATAATGTAGAAAATTATAGTTTCTCCTAACAATGAAAAATACAAAACAATATTTTCCTTTCTATAAAGTAATTTATAAATCCGAACACATAACGCACTTTGTTTGAAAGTATTTCCAATTGGGTGCTATCTGCTGATGACCTTGACCTTAACAACTCCTTGTCTTGAGCAGTTTCGATGTTTACAGAGCACACACAAGCGTATTTGCAATATGATAACACATTTTATATGAAAACAATTCTCCCCAGGTATCACCCTAGCTTAAACAATATGATGTTTAATTAAATTCAAGAGCGACCTATTGATTTTTATTGTAGATTTTCATGTTCTTTCCGTTTATCATCAAACGTTTCTTAGTTGTTTAAGATTCGGGGTAATATGGTTTAAGATTGGAATGTTTCAGAATGCCGCAACGTAATTTGGTTTTGTATGATCATGAAATAAAAGTTCACTAAAGTAAGATTAGTGAACTTTTTGTGTTTAAAGGGGCCTTTTCACAGATTTTGGCATGTTTTGATGTTTGTCATTAAATGTTTTATATTGATAAATGTGAATATTGGATATAAAAAGCTCCAGTAAAAAAAAATGAAGAATAAAATTAAAAAAATAAAAATAAAGTAACCCTCAGCAGGGCTCGAACCACTGACCCCTGGAGTCCTGGAGTAAAAAGTCTTCGACTCAGACCACTCAGCCATCCTCCCGGATACAATGACAGGTGTATTGTATACTTCATATAACCAATCTTCGTTGTTTCACAAAATATAACGACAACAACAGAACTCTTCAAATTATTAATTTGCAACGCTTTATAATTTTCGGGTTTTTAAATCGTCAAAAGATGCATATAATTGCTATTTTAGAGCATGGTTAATGTTCAGTATTACTGTTTCCTCACAAATATCATAACTAAAACGAAAATTTGCGATCTGAAACAACTTTTTTTCCAATTTTGTCAATTTACCCAAACGTGAAAATGCCCCTTTAAATAACATTTTATTTCTTACAAAACACTACGCAAATACTGACACTACACTATTTCGCTTATGTGTATTTTATTCGTATTACTTATAAATCTAAAGTATATTTGTTTGAAGTGTACAACTCAGTAAAGCACATGCTTTGACATTTAAATGCTAACGATATCTATATCATTAATATTTAAGATCAAATATAAGATTTACCTTGGCGATCAATGTGTCTTTATTGATGGCATTAACAAACTTCGAACTTAATTTACTAGCCAAGATAACTTGTAACATTGCAATAAAATTGACCCACAACTAACATATTTTTGCGGTCATAAACCACGAGGTCATAAAATATTCACAGTCACGAGAGCTTGTATAAATATTAGACACACCTTCGAAATGGTGATAAGTTTTGAGTATCGTTTCTTAAGGTATTTGTATTATCTTAAACAAGCGTGAAATTAAAGTTGAACATTTTGGGGCGTTGGTCATTAACTCAATCAGATGTAGCTAAATGACCATATCTTATAGTATAACAAAAGGCAAAAAGTAAATAATATTCTCCGTTGTCCTTGTGTATGAACTAGTTTTCAAACTCAAATACCGTTCTTGAACGGCTTCTACACGTGTATTTATGTTACTATGAATGTAAAATATATATCACTTCTAATAGTTTCAGGTGTTAACCTCGCATCTCCCATGCATAAATTATCGTACCGATATATCCTTTTATGTATTCTGTTTTGTTTGTGTTCGTCCATGTAAGATTTTTATTTACAAAACATCATATTTTAATAACAGTTGCATTCTTATCGTGTTGCAACCTTGTATTAAGTGATATCCAGCCTGTGGAGGCTGCACAGGCTAATCTGGGAGGACACTTTCCGCTTGTATGGTATTTTAGTTAAAAGGACGAAAAAAGGCGGAAAGTGTCGTTTCTGATTAGCTTGTGTGGACTGCACAGGCTGATCTGGGACGACACTTTCCACATGTGCATTAAACCCCGTTTTTTTCAGAGCGCTCCTCATTTATTAAGACAAAACACGGAAATGCTCGGATGACGTAGGGAATCGAAATGCAACAGCTTCACGGAAAAAAGTATAAATTTCAATATTGTTATGCTTTAACTACATTTAGGTAAATGTATTAAATGTTCATACTCGCACTTAAAGCAATATAAAACATTTATGAACAAATCAAAGAAGTCATTCTCATGTGATGGGATACAGAATAACCGAAGTAGCTTTTCGATTGTAAAAAATATGCACAAGTAGAAACATGACATATTAATTATTCGACCGATAAGCAAAACGTTCTCGTCCACTTTTTTATTGGCTTACCAAAGATAAATCTATTATTAAATTTCAATAACCTACAAAAATTCACAAATGTTAAGCACTAACGGCACATGTTATGTATGCATATAAAATAAACGTTAGTACGTCACCACATGCGATGTGATAATAACGTATTTAACAGTGATGCATCTTTTATCAAATACTAAAAGAACAGAAAATCTGTTATATTCTTCCACGAGCCATACACTATGTTGAATATAAACAAATCAGTTGAAGTCTTTTGACATGTAATATTGTAAATGATGTATGCACATGTAAAAACAACTGACTCATTTTGCAGAAAATGAAACTATTCTCATTAACATAAATGTCTCAAAATGTAATCATGGTCGTATTGTTATACGATGCTGAAAATGTAAAAGATGCATTATCAAACTCGGTTAACACTATTTTTCAAAGAGCCAATGATTAACAATGTGACAACTTAAGGTCATACGTTTGGTGTTTAAATTATCTTCCATTTAGTTTAGATCCACACATAGGTAACACTTTTATACATTTTATAAATGTAAACTAGCACACATATTTTTTAAACAATTATACACTACCATTTGAAACAATTAATTTATGTCTTGCATCAAACACTTTTAAAGGGGCTTGCTAATATATTTTGACAGGTTTCTATTTGTTTCATTAATGCTTTCACTTGATAAATGTTAACATTGGTACTAAACAAGTATTAAACAAAAATAAAATTCAAGACATAATTATTTTATCCCCACCTGGACTCGAGCGATTGTCCTTGCAATAAAAGTCAAGTGCCGCAACCATTCGGCTACACATGCTGCTAAGAAAAACGATGTACTTGATACATTACATATTCAATCCACGTATGGTCACACAATATAACGATAACACAGAACTCTCCAAATTATTCAATCGTGTCGCGATTTGAATTCTTTATATTTTCATCAATTTCTAACAACCATTATTCTTGAACGAACATGTATATTATGTGAAAGTCTCCGTCATAAATGTTATTTCGGTCACGGATTTACGTTTTTCAGTCACTTTATGAGTCCGCGAAATAAAAGTTCGCATTTCGACAAAATGTGATCAAGTCGCGTGAACAACAAACAATAATTTAATGTTCAACGAATTTCAATACAATACAAGAAAAAAGCAAAGTCGTTGAAATGATATCCCCCGCCAAATAAATTGTGTTTATATATGGGTGCAGCTCCCTTGATATATGGTACAGTCATAACAATAATTAAGTATATGAAAATTGTCTTTAAGATTTGCAACTCTCCTGACTTAGCTTTATTGACGAAAGATATGACGTTGTTGTTGATTGATATCTATATACCCACGACGTTTCATGTTGAAGTCCTGTATCATATTAGATAAAGTCCTGAAAAGTTTCATCATACAACAACAACAAAGGTCAATAACTATTATTTAAGAAAGTAAAGGGTTTAGGTTCTTGAGCATGTCACTTCACCTCATTAATATCTATACAACCATGAAGTTTCATGTTGAAGTCTTGCATGGTATCTGAGATATAGCCCTGAAAAAGTAAATCATACAGAAATACAAGTGGCGATAAATCTTGTTAAAAAGTAAAGGGTTATGGTTTTTGAGCATGGCACTTCTCCTTATTGATATCTATACACCTATGCTGTTTTATGTTGATATCTTATATAGTTTCCGAGACGTAGGCCTAAACAAGTTTAATGAAGACGGCGGACGGAGGGACAGACGGACGGAGATCCCATATTTTATGTCCCTCCGCCTTTGGCGGGGAAAATAAAATGAAATAATTAAGTTAAAAAAAAATAAAGAGGAGAAAACCACTTCTTATTAAGTTATAACAATAATACGATTTTTATTCATGTGTCGTTACTTTCAACAGTGATAAAAAGGGTTTCCAAAACTAGCCAATAGTCACAAAAGACACATGATCACAATTGTGGCTATGGACTTGGATTTACCGATTCATAGAATGTGGGATTAACTAGGTTTGAGGTCATACCGAATCGAATAAGACATTGTTTATTAATAGTTAAATTTTTAAAGCGGAGTCAAGAAAATCTAAATGTTCATTTGAAGTGGTTACGTCCAGCCAACACCTTATTCTAGTTTTCCTCACTATCTATAGTCTTTCTGCAACGGTTCTATATTTTGTAGTATGCTGTAAAATCCATACACATTTAGGTAAAGAGTGGCAATTTAAAAAATCAAACGCATTACATGCGAATAGCAAAAATATATTACCAGAGTGATATTAAATAAATATACATATTATGAACACTTTTTTTTATATATGTATGATTTAGTATAATGTTGATGCTGATGTAGAGGTCAAGCTTACCAAGATTACAAAGGTCGAATTATTAAAATACCTGACACGTAGGACACTTAACCTATTATGTCTAATGGACTCTCCCATCCTTCTAAATTGGATCAATTTATTTCAAAAATTAGAGATGTCTAGTATATTTATTTCTATATTTAGAATATTTCTTACAGAAATTCCTTTAAGCAAACAGCGCAGACCCTGATGAGACGCCACATCATGCGGCGTCTCATCAGGGTCTGCGCTGTTTGCCAAGGTATTTTTTCTAGACGCTAGGCATACATGTGTTAAATACATCAAAGGTGTATATATTCTATATAAAATTAATAATATTATGTAAATGCCTATTTTTATAAATTTGTTGGACATGTATACCTTTGTACATCTTAATTTATAAACCTATTTGTTTATTTTCATTTATGTTTATTTGACATTTACTGTTGCAGAAGATACAATACAAAATATTGTTTTATGAATAAGAAAACAGATATACTTGAAAGGTTTCCGTTAATAGAATTTTATATAAAAAAAGAATCATATTACTACATTATTTTCTCAATTTGAGTGAACTAAATAGAGATGTTTCAAGTAAAAACAATAATAAGGATAAACTCTTTTTTTCAAGTAAAACTTGCAGGAAAAATATAAAACATTGTTTCAGATATAACGGTACAAAAATATTAAAAAAAATAAGTATTGGTTTTATTTTATTATTACAGGAAGAATTTACCATTTCACTAGTTACGTCAGAAAGAATGAATCACCTTGCTAATCAGTCGCTGGAGAAAAAAATGGCATACGATCAACTCAACACAGTAATAGATTCACTCCATGATTCATCAATTAAAATAACACATACAACCAAAGGCAGGCAAACGTTCCCGATATGATTTATATATTATTAGTGACTATTTAATATAAAATTTAACAAATAGGTATGACTGCGTGTCAAACTACAGCGCGTTTATCTACCGCAAAACAAGACAACTTACCAATTATGTGAATATTCATCCACGAACGGCCCGAGTATGTACCTGATTTAAATTTAAATGAAATTCACGTCAATTAGTAATCACAGGGATCGATTTTCTATCCAACTGTGATTTCAATCGGTACTTCCTGGAAGGCGAATAAACTTTCCGCAGGTCCACAGTGCAGATAGACTGGTCACAGACGTGAGACTTGTCACCTATAGGTTAAGGCTACGTACAAACATAAATATTTAGAACTTGTTAGAATGACGGTAAAAACTTGAGAGTTTCTAAATACATAATGCATGGGATTAAATGAATATTTATAAGAAATATTTGTATCGCCAGAAAATGTAACGAACAATTTAATTACAACGATTTTAAAGAAAAAAATACAAAAGGCGACGTAAAAAAAGTAAAAACAGTATTCTGGTCAAAGGGTCCCAGATAGATGTGTTTCTTATCACATTTACTTATAATTAGTCGCAATGTACAGTTTCCACGATTCCGATACAATTCTTTTGATCCCATGTATGTTATTAACATATGTGTTTCGTTTCCGAAGAAGGTGCTGTCGTAAAGTTATGTGAAGGGAGCCCAATGTACAAACTTGAAATTTTAAAAATTAAAATTAAATTTTAAATAAATTGTACTCAGTAAAATGTATAATGAATGACTCGAATGTTGTTCTTGAATTTCTTAAATTTCTTCAATAATGTTAAGCACCTGACCAAGAGCGAGTTATACAAAAGGAAGAAAAATACTAAGCTTATCCAAATCCAGGTCTAGTATAAAACCTGTATTTCGGCATATACGAAACTGGATCGCATTGCGAATATATAACGAACATCGCGAGTACAAAACCATATGAAGAAAGTGTGAAGATGTTCGTATAACAAATAAGATGTTGGCCGGAAACAAAAGTAATATAGTCGAAATTAAGAAAAAAAACAATATTCTATAACACGTTCTACCTCGTCTGTGCGAGAGAGGCCAGTCTACGTTCGTTGTAGCTTCTGATAACGCTTATCAGTAATTTACACCGCCCAGAGTAAACAGTTGACAACGCTCTTTGTGGCGTTATCAGTCACAGCAAATATTATTGTCTTAAATTAGATCACGTGAAATACCGTGTGGTGCAACTGTATTACTCATTGGTAAGTAAATCTTCTCGTGATAATACAACTATTCAACTGTATAGTTATCAGGGTGCAGGATAACGTGACTTTGTGTGGTTCCCAATTAAACGTAAATGGATGTTATCACACCGGCAAAACATGTTTTTAAGAATTTCCACTTGTGCATAAAAGACAGACTTTTAAGCTGCATATGACAATGTGAAACACATCAGAAATACTTTATTAAATAAGCAAGTGTTCTTGTTCAAAAATTCTATTTTTACTGCATTCATGTATACGGTTTTTATGACGTGCAATTGTGTCACCGATTTCAGACGTATTCAATGATTTATTCTTATACCATAAGATATCGGCACAAACTGCAAGAAAAACTGCCTTTTATGCACTAAAGATTTTTCCAAATGTATTTTAATAACTTGATATATTTGCAAAAATAAAGTACTTGACGGCGTGTTTTACAATCTGTCCAGCCCGTGTGGAACTCCCTGAAAACCCCGCTATCGGTGTATAAAGTCGAGTGAATGTTCTCTGAAAATTGCGTCGAGGAGTCCTACTCTTAAAACATGAAACGGTGTCTCAGCCTTGCATTGTTTTTATATTATGTACATATTCTTACTCATTAGTGTGCATACTAACATGGCACATTGTATCACTTAAATGAAAACTGTATACATACATGAAGTCTGAGATAAATATTCCGATCGGCGTGATGGAATATACCATTTCTGTAAGACTGTTTTTATTCCAGAAGTATTAAACCACTTGCACCATACAGCACCAGACATTCTAAAGTATGTGTAGCTCTGGTGGTCGCAAGGACAGGCAAGAAATCACAGTAAAATCCTGACGTTAGTTAAGACAACGAAGAAATTACCAGCAACACCCTCAAAGCCCATATAATAAGCGCTGTGAAATTAATAAGATTGATTTTTAATTAAGTCTTTGTCAGTTCCATATTTTAAATTAAACGACAATGTGTCACGATCACATGCAATGACACGCATGCAATATACTTATTCTTTTTTAGGCTAAGTATATTCATTTATCTTGGTACATTATGGCCAGCTTTTTATGCTATTGTTTTGTCTCTAAATGTAATAAATTTGGCCTGCACTTATTAAAATGCTGTTACTTTTGGCTGTGATTCTTATTCGACGTTTATTTTTTAATTTGAAAACAACCTTAAAGTGCAACCACAGTATGTGTCAATCAGTTGATAAAAAATACCTTGGTCACGTGATGAAAAGGATTTTTAAGTAGCAGTTTCAAAGCATGAGGACTGTAAAAAAATATTTGTAGCTTTATATATCTATTTATTTGGAGTTTTGTTTGTTTTGAAATTCATATATTGTTTTCAAACGGTAAATATTTTCCTGTTGTACAACAAAATCGTTTCAAATTGTGAACTTTGAATCACAGTGTCATTATGTAAACAATTAAATGCATCAAGATTAATGATCAAAATTATTAAAAGATTATAACTTGTATTGTTTAAAAAGCTTGCAAAGAAATGTGTGGTATTTTTTTATCCAAAAAGATAAAAGCTACCGTTTAAGAACTTGTTATGATAATATTTCACCAAAATATCATAACTTTCCATTTCCGAGGAAGATTAACGAAATGTTTTGATGCAAGCCCACCCACTCCGTACCAAATCAAACAAATTATAGTAAATAACGAAATTAACAAACAACATAATATTAAGTGTTCATTGTACCCGTGTTACTGTCAGTCTTACACGCTGCTGTGAGCATCACAGAGTGGCGAAACTGACATCAATATTCTGCAACAGCAATAACATGCCGAATTGTTTAGGTCAAATACACACAGTATCTCAAACATAGGGGGTAGCTCATGGCAAAGTGGGACTAAATGTGTCGCGTTATGAGAAAACTGGACATAATGCATGTGCGTGAAGTGTCGTCCCAGATTAGCCTGTGCAGTCCGCACAGGGTAATCATGGACGACACTTTTCGCCTACACAAGATTTTCCGTAAGAAGGGACTTCCTTTAAACGAAAAATGTCATAAAAGCGAAAAGTGTCGTCCATGTGCGGACATGCTAATCTTCGACGATACTTTACACACATGCTTTATGCCCAGTTTTCTCAAAACGAGACACACATGCATGTGTGTAAAGTGTCTTCCCAGATTAGCCTGTGCTGATTTTGGTAGAAAGAGACTACATTAAAAGGAAAAATTCCACAACAGTGGAAATGTCGTCCCAGATTAGCCTGTGTGGACTGCACAGGCTAAAATGGTATGATACATTACGCAAATGCATAATGACCCGTTTGCCCAGAGCCCGGTTCATTCGAATGCAGGTACACAATTATGCCGGTAGTCACAGTTTTGCTTTTACAAGCGTTAGTGTGCATATATTAGAAAATTCTGACCTAAATCGACAAATGAACCGATTGTATATTGTCTTAATTAAATCATAATTAACAAACATTTTCACGACTCAGAATTAACAAGATACGTCTAGGTCTTAATTTAATATGAAATTTTAATAGTGTAATAATTTAACTATACAAATTTAAACACATTTTTTGCACATTCAAACATATTGTACCCGTAAGTGTGAATAATGCCGACAGGCGTAAATAGGCATATAGGTGCATGATGAATTTTCACCATGTAGGTATACCTACTTACCGTTACGTGTTACTCAACTGATACGTCGAACAATGTTATAGCATCATAAAGCATATCTAAGCCAGCTTAGAAAAAAGATAACTGCTATTATTATAGCAGATTTTATGGTGAACAAGGGAAAATATGGGATAACGCCTCGGAGAGGTACCACAATTTTTTAAAAGTAGTTTTGTGCAGATGTACGAATTTACTAGTTAGTCATATTTTTCAGGGAGGCGGAAAGCTACAACGGGCGAGGCATGGTATGGTATTGCGCAAGGGGGGTTAGAGGGTTAGGGTTAGGGTTTGGGTTAGTGTTAGGGGTCGGGTTAGGGTTTGGGTTAGCCTAAACCCAACCCTAACCCTAACCCGACCCCTAATCCTAACCCTTACCCTAACCCTTTTTTGGGGTTATCACCCCTGACAATGCCTCGCCCGTTGTAGTTTTCCGCCTCCCGTATTAAATACCGATTCAAAAGATACATTCGGGGGCAAAGTTCAGACATACATTAGTACGGTTAATGCGTTACCGGTATGTTTGTTATCAGATATCCTCAAATTATATAAATGAAATATACATATACATAAAACATATAGAACAGTTTGACGTTTTGTGTTGATTCCGTAATGTGTCAGCGAGTGGATTGCTATACAAACTGTATTTGCGGAATGCAATATTACAGCCGTGCTGATGCTGAAGCCTGTTTGTATAGACGTTCAGCTTAGAACCTCAGTAAAGTCATGTTAACCCATTTAAGCCTAGTGGACTCTCACATCCTTCTAAATTGGATCAATTTATTTCCAAAATTAGGGATGTCTAGTATATTTATCTCTATATATAGAATATTTCTTACAGAAATTCCTTTAAGCAAACAGCGCAGACCCGGATGAGACGCCGCATCATGCTAGGCATAAACGCTAGGCATAAATGGGTTCATAGAACAAGTTTAAATGTTTGCATTTAACTTTTTGGCTCTTTTATTCGTTTAAATCTAACATGCTGCAACATTTTATGATAAGTTGCAAAATGAATCACGTTATGACATTATCTGTTCGAGTTAACAATTTAGTTAATCATAATAATTCTTGTAGTGTAAATTAAAAATCGAGATTTAAACAACAAATCACGGACATGTTTGCTAGTATAATATAAACGCATTACACATAATGACTCACGTGTCATACTAGGCGAGTAAATAAAATGGCAATAAAGTCATAAACCATGCTGATAAAGTGCAATAAAGATGCGTTCGTAACATGGCACTTGGCGTTTCCCAACCTTCTGATTTATTTAGGTAAACCTTATAAATTTTTCATTTAAGAAACAAAAGCATTTCAAATAGTTCGGTTGTTTGTTTCAAATGTGTTGTGGTGTTTGAAACAAAATCGGATTAAATCTTATTTTAAGTATTATAATTTGACATACTGCCTTATCATAACAAAAAGGATATCAATGCAAAATGATTCTTTCACTGTTTGAGCTTGTAAATGTGTTATTCCTATTCGGAGGTAAGTAAAATATACATATACTCGATATTAACATGCGATTTTGTTAAAATATCATTTGACTAAAAAACAAAGTACATATATTATCCTACTCAACTGTGCAATGCTCTCCACAATAAATCTCCGACAAAAACTCATTTTGTTTCTTAAATCGTCAGTAGTCTTCTAACGCTACAATTCTAATTGCTGGTTATTATGGAAACGTATATGGTACACCCTGATACTGTGATGATGTCAACATTCTATGACGACATTATATGAAAAAGTTGTCATGTCGTCAAAAAAACTCATCGTGTCGAAAGTCATTTACAAAAGATCATGACGCCTAAAATTATGTTGATTTGTCGACATAAGATAAGTTGTCAAGACTTAAACAACCCGCATGTTGGCATAAGAGCCTAAATCTCTGACGATATTTTATCATTTAGCCGTCTTGTAAATTTAACTATTGCTGTGTTGTTTACTGTATGACGGCATATATCTTGATGACTTGCAAGTAACATAATGTTGACATGGCGATATAACTGAAGGAGTCGATATAATTTATGTGGACAAAGGGCGTTGTTTAAAAATTATGATAGCGTATATGGTACCCAAATAATATGGTCATGCCGGATTTGTTTATATCGACTTACTGTGAAATAACATGGTATGTCGTCATAGTTTTGTAGGTTTTCCCTTTTACTTTTACTCGCCATAACGACATTAAGTTAAAGTCTCGACGTAAATTTTTTGACGGACCAGAACCAGTTTTAAACAAAACTATACATATAGAGAAAACTGCCCCACCCCCTGAAAGCCATATTTTTCAACCGATCTTGACCATTTTCGAACTCGTCCATGATATCAATAAAACCAATATTCTGACAAAGTTTGCCCTTTGATGACAGGTACTATAAGGTATAACCTTTTTGGTTTCTGCACTCAGCAGCCACTAATTAAATTTGTATTAAAAAAATATAGAAGTACCAAGATGCGCATAAGGTCACATGTGTATGTACGTACATACATACATACATACATACATACATACATACATACATACATACATGCATGCATACACGCACGCACGCACGCACGCACGCACGCACGCACGCGCACACACACACACACACACACACACATACTGACACACACACACACACCCACGCACGCACGCACGCACGCACGCACGAACACACACACACACACACACACACGCACGCACGTACGTACGTACGTACGTATGTATGTACGTACGTGACGGAAAAGTAGAGCGCTCCGTCCTTCAACAGCTTTTGGTCCTTTCAATGCCTATGTCAACAAATTGGCTGCCCAGTGTTTCGCTCACATAAGCACTTTAGTCCTCATGGTGAAATGTGATAGACCTGTGTCCGTCGTGAACCTTTGCCTTGTGAACGCATTTCTTGTCCGATCTTCATGAAACTTGGTCAGGACATTTGTCCAATTTCATACCTCAACTGATTTCTAAACTGGTCATGTGGGGTCGAAAAAAAGGTCACTTGGTCAAAAAAAGAAAGACCTTGTGAATACGCTAGAAGTCACATTTACTTTGCCAAAATGTTTGTGTAAATGATATGTCGCTTCTTGAGTTCGAAACTAGTTCTGGTCGGTTGAAAAACATGGCCGCCAGGGGGCGTGGCAGTTTTCCGGCCATGGCTATAAAGTTACCTTGAAAGGCACATTGTTTCCCAATCATGAAACTTGGTCTGAATATTGGTTTTATTGATATCATGAACGAGTTCGAAAATGGTCAAGATCGGTTGGAAAATATGGCTTTCAGGGAGTGGGGCAGTTTTCTCTGTATGTATAATTTTGTTTGAAACTGGTCCTAATCCGTCAAAAAACATGGCCACCATGGGGTCATTTTCCATATATTTTATGTAGTAAAAGCAGCTTGTGAACACCCTTAAAGTAACTTTTTTGGCAAATCATTATGAAACTTAGTCAGAAAATTGGTATTATTGATTTTTCAGACGAGTTCGATATTTGTACTGATAGGTGGGGAAAAAAATTGGCCGCCAGGGGGTGGGGTAGTTTTTTCTTTTTGTTTATAATGTAAACATGTGAAATCTATAGAAGTTGCATTTGTAGCCCAAACTTCATGAACTTTGGTCAGAACTTTTGTTTCATTGACACTTTTGAGTTTGAAAATAGTTCTGGTCGATCAGTATTAAAAACCATGGCTACCAGGGGGTCGGGTAATTTTCTATATATGCTTATATTAAATACTTTGGAAGACCTTAACCTTGACTTGAAGTCAGCCTTTGTCATATAACTGTTCTGAATTATTTGCACACGAGTTTAACTCGTCTTTCTTTTCATCTCATTCACTCAGGTGAGCGACCCAGGGCCTCTTAGCCTTCTTGTTTGTGTTACTTGTTTTTATTGTTTATGGACATATCACTTTCTGAAATAGTCAAAAGTGGTTGAAGTAATGTGAAATAATAATTCCTTATATTAGCATTATATATTAAGTTTGGAACAATATGCAGAACTAATACAGCATATTTTTCAGTGATACATGAACCAGTTCTAATGAAATCTTTCAAAAAGAGTATATAATCACATGTTTTCACCTTATAAACCACTTTCTTCTTGGGCGTTGTAAGTCCTTATTTTCTTGGTTTGTTCATAAATCCATTGACACCAGCTGGAACCTACACTACTGTAGATGATAATGTTAGAGTATGATTAATATAACACAAGAAACACTAAAAAATGGATCCTTTTTTGTAAGAAAAAATGTAAGCAACTGGAGTCTAAAAATACTTGGAAAAAGTATGGTTGACCAGGATGACAAATATAAATTTGATTGAAACTTTTGGAAACAGTGTAAAATATCACTTTAACAAAAACATTGATATATCATTATCTTTATAGTATTAACATACGCTATAAAATTAAAGGGATTGTATTAACATGTTTTCAATATTTATGTATCTTTCATATTTATTTTTTTTTAAATTATCATTTCTGGCCCACCATACTTTTTCAAGTGTACTATTTTTTTACTCAAGTTGTTAACATTTTTTTCTTGCACAAAAGTATCCTTTTTTCAGTGTTTCTAGTGTGTTATATTTAATAATACTCTAACATTATCTACTACAGTAGTGTAGGTTCCAGCTGGTGTCAATGGATTTATGAACAAAACAAGAAAAAGAAAATGAGGACTTCCAACGCCCAAGAAGAAAGTGGTTTATAAGGTGAAAACATGTTATTCTTTACTCTTTTTGAAAGATTTTATTAGAACTGGTTCATGTATCACTGAAGTATATGTTATTATAATTGTGCACATTGTTCCAAACTTCATATATAATGCTAATGTTAATATAATGAATTGTTGTTTTACATTACCCCACCCACTTCTGACCATTTCAGAAAGTGATATGCCCTTAACTTTGTTTTCATTTGTCTTACTTTTTCTGAATAAATACTGAAGAACAGTTTGACACTCATAAGCTGTTATGTTGTTTTATAAATCATCTTTTTAAATTTGATATTTAGAATTAGAGATTTATAATTTAAATTATCAGCTTCTATGCAAAGATTTGAAGCTCCACTTTTGTTAAATCTTAATAAAGTTTTTATTGAATCGGATTTAAATGCTCACCATTATAATATCTGATTGATACTTCACTGAAGCTATAAAAGTGTTATCTTGAACGCGCTTTCCGGTCTTTTAAATGTAAGATGTTTAGTTGTCTCTAGTTGAACATGTGCATGTTTTTTTGTGAGGAACTAATTTGCATAAAGCCGAATTAAATACCAAAACTAACCTACTTACATCGATGAAGCGAAGAAAAGAGCGTTTCAATTCTTATACATGTTATTGCAATTATCATTTTGCATGTGCATATGTTTTCAATGGTTTGGCTAAAAGACAATTTAATTTGGGATTTATTCGTGCATGAATTTAGTAAGCGCCTCCTTTTCCAATACGCAGTTTCGACTGTTTACATGTCGCACATGGCATAATTAATCCAAGTAGTCCCACGCTCGATTTCCTCGTGCGCCTCGTGGAGGCAACTCGCTTCATTGAATATTTAAGCCCAGTCAAATGATATACTATACATGCCGTCAATCAGAATAATGTACACTAGTGAAACATAGTTCAATTGTAATTATGTAATCAACTGCAAGAAAAATAAAATGCCATTAAAGTCAAGCGTTACTTATGTATTCGCCGTGCATTTTTGTCGTTTTACAATGATGACTGCATGTATAATTGGCGACTAAGTGCATAATTCGCTTTCAATAACACATTAATAATCCGGTTGAGTATATATATATATATATATATAGGGTCAGACCATAGACCGATCTAGTCAAAGGGTACGTGTATCACAATTAATATAAAACTATACCGGTTCGTAAACGAATATTTCAAATTTTTGAAAATATTTTGATAAATAATGTGCGATGTGGACATAATATGGAAATAAAATCAAACTACAACCTTACTAGCTTTGAAGACTGTTCATGTTTTGGTATTATTGACACAGCTGAGTAGGTGATTTCGCTTTAGTGAAAAAAATTTGACGGACGACGAAGAAAGACCGATCACATTAACTAGCCCTAAAATTGATCTACAAATAACCCAATTTTGTGTCACATTTAAATAATTTTCCATTTCATCAAAAACGAATTATTTGACCATTAAAAAAAAAAAAAAAATAAACATTTATTTCAAACATGTACTGTATACACTGGAGTTTCAGGAACAGAAAATCAAGTAATAAAATACAAAATAAACATATTATATATTTGCGCCCGTGTTAATTTTAAATATAAGATTTACAATAGTCGTTTCGTTTAATATATTGAAGTATGAAATGAAATGTTAATAAATCTTTTGAAAGAACCATATTTTGAAAGGAATATTCCACAATTTACGAGGATTTCATAACTAAATGACCGCCATGTTTTTAAACAATTAGTGACGTTTAATTCATTCTTTTGCAATCTAACAATGGAATGAAGAACATGATTAATCTGTTTTTGCCAAGTTTGCAATGTCTGTAAATGTGTACAACAATATGAGTGAATTTATTTTAGCAAAGAAACAAAACAACGTTTAACTACTTCATGATCAATTCCAATAACAAGAATATCAATTTTTGTTGTTTATCGACACATTGTAAATAACACTCGAAACGAAAATAAATTGAACTAAACTAACTTAACGATTAAATTTGCAAAATATAAACACTTTTTTAAGCATATATTTTTGCATATGTAATTAGTAACCATCCAATATTTCAGTCAAGGCCAAGAACAAAGAAGTCGCACTTTTAATCGATTCAGGAATTGGCAGTTGCTCCCGCTGCATTTCACACACATGTTCTAGGACGGGTATGAAGTCATCTTTACACCCAAACTGCGGTTTCTTTACAAAGTATCTCTCTTGAATACGATCATAGGTTTCCAATTCACAAGGAAGCCGAAATGAAAAATCTCGGGTACCATACGCCTCAGGCTGGTAGTACATTACCATCGGTATCCTATTTGGTGCTTCCACATGTCTTTGCTGCCGAATCCGATGAGAATTCCATAGATGGGTGAAAGAGTTCAGATCACGTTGTATTAATGGTATGAAACAGAATCTCAAGCATTCTAAATGCACAGGATCATCAATCCGTAGCAAGCCGCTGTCTACCATATCCTTAAAATAGTTCCTCCAAAACACAGTAAAACTGACTCTTAAATTTACCCAGAAACGTTCTATTCTTTGATTGCCAGTGGATCTCCCAGTCATGTAACTGTTCATTCCAGACATGTTATCTCTGTCATTAAATCTAAACACTATCTGCATAGCCCGTACCCAAACGTTTTCTGTCGATGCATCGCCACGAACCAGAGGTGGAACGCGACCAATCCGTTTCACAAAGTTAACAAAGAAGCCCGCGATAATTCGAGAGTCATTATTCGAATAACATGCCTCCAGCCATAATATGCATCTGGAAAATCCATCAGCCGCCCCGTGTATAGCAATATCAAAAGGCTTTAGCTTATCATACCCATCAATGTGTAAAGTTAAATTAGAACCTTTATTGGTATACACTCTGCGTCGCAGACGATGTGCAGACCTGAGAGCAACACCCTCAGGATCAATTACCTTCAATACACACCTTGTTGTTTCTTGGGTTACTTTGATATTTGTGGTTGTGTTGACCAGTTTCCATATAGTTTTATAACCACATACAGCCATCCCTCTTTTATATACTAAACGAATCGCTCGTATAAGGCCTGGAAGAGGAGACGACGCGTTGCGTCTTTTGAGCCCTAACCTTAGCAGTATCCGTTTCAGTTGACTCAAACTGAGAGCAGTGTTGTGTAGGAAAAGCAAGAATCAACATATATCCAGACGCGTATAGCCCTGTTTGTGATAACGCGAAATCCGAAAATCCCTTTCTTGATTTGAAAGTGCAGCTAACGATGAGTCAACATATATCAGTGCAACTAAGACACAAATCTGCAATAAAAAAAGTTGTGAGTCGTTAAACACACGTTTTGCATGTATTAGTTAAAGAGAAATATCTAAATGAATCAATCGAGATTTAAGCTCTCTAAATGCTCATAAAACCCAACGAACACATTAATATTAATAGTTTGTAAACAGTGGATGTTATTTTTACATTTATACCAAGCATTTCTGCTGTAAAAATGGACTGTCTGAGGTCTTGCGTGTATCGAAAGAATATACCAGAAACTAAAAATCTGTTCGACGCCGGAAGTCATGAACCAATGTTACAATAATGTGATGATGTCAAAATTCTATGACGACATGATATGAAAAAGGTGTCATGGCGTAAAAAATAACTCATCGTGTCGACTAAAACTATGATGGCAAGTCATTTTCACAAGAGCATGACGCCAAAAATTATGTAGATTTGTCGACTTAGATCATGTTGACCAAATATATTTTCGGGAAAAGCCGGAAACATTTACGTCGAGTCTTCAACTTAATGTCGTTATGACGAGTAAAATTAAGGTGGGAATAGCTACAAAACTATGTCGACATACCATGTTATTTCACAATAAGTCGATATAAATTATTCCGGCATGACCACATTATTGGGGTGTACCATATACGTTTCCGTAGGTTATAGACAACTAATGAGTGCAATATTTTGTGTTTAAGAGACCGACAACAATTAACCACAGAATACATACATTAATAGTCACATGTTTGTTTTTATTTCCTAAGATTTTATATTGTCCACTGCTATTGAAATAATTTATCAATGTCTGATCACAGGCAGCGGTACGATTTGAAAGTTTAACACCAACCTATAGGACTTACTTAATAATAAAAAAGGTAGGTGGGGCTTAATAATTTTGTTTTACCGCTGACTGTGTTTAGTGTGTGCGCGTGCGTGTGTGTGCGTGTGTGCCTGGGGTGTGTGTGCTCGCGTGCGTGCGTGCGTGCGTGTGTCTGTTAAGGTGTAACCCGAGAACTACATTTTCCTACAGATGCTTTTACGCAGCCAATTCTAACCGTCTCACCCAATAACGTCATTCTGTACGGTGACGCCGTGACGTCAACTGCCACACCCTCATACGTCACCATCGAGTGTCGAATGCAGAGTATGTCCGCGCGGGAGGTCTATTCAGTCTACATCAAGCGGTTTGCTCAGGATCTAGCAGAGGTTTCATTACTAAACGGTCAAAGCATGTCTAAAATAAGCGACTTGGCACCAAATGACGTCAGAACTAAAAATCCCGAAATTTCCGGAAGTGTTGGCTCATCTTCAGACTGGTTTTTGCGTATCCGCTACCTGCAAAGCAGAATGGACTGTGCGGACGGGGCGACCTACCACTGTAGGGTTACTTACAAGCCTAATTCCGGAGACACAACGACAACAAACGTTTCTTCAACCTTGTCAGTCAGCGGTATGGTTTTGTGTATCATTCATTCTTGTTTTGGAAAGAAGTGGTGTATTAAAATACTACAAAAAGTAAATCATTCATTAAAACAGCAGAAGCTTGGGATGACATATGTGCGAATTATAAATAATTAACATCAATTTATCAATCAATTAATTAATCTATCTATCAATTAGTTAATGTATAATGTCTGTCTGTCTGTCTGATTGTTTGTCTGTCTGTCTGTCTGTCTGTCTGTCTGTCTGTCTGTCTGTCTGTCTGTCTGTCTGTCTGTCTGTCTGTCTGTCTGCCTGCCCGCCCGCCCGCCCGCCCGCCCGCCCGCCCGCCCGCCCGCCCGCCCGCCCGCCCGCCCGCCCGCCCGCCGCCCGCCCGCCCGCCGTCCGTCCGTCCGTCCGTCCGTCCGTCCGTCCGTCCGTCCGTCCGTCCGTCCGTCCGTCCGTCCGTCCGTCCGTCCGTCCGTCCGTCCGTCCGTCTGTCTGTCTGTCCTGTCTGTCTGTCTGTCCTGTCTGTCTGTCTGTCTGTCTGTCTGTCTGTCTGTCTGTCTGTCTGTCTGTCTGTCTGTCTGCTCTGTCTGTCTGTCTGTCTGTCTGTCTGTCTGTCTGTCTGTCTGTCTGTCTGTCTGTCTGTCTGTCTGTCTGTCTGTCTGTCTGTCTGTCTGTCTGTCTGTCTGTCTGTCTGTCTGTCCTGTCTGTCTGTCTGTCTGTCTGTCTGTCTGTCTGTCTGTCTGTCTGTCTGTCGTCTGTCTGTCTGTCTGTCTGTCTGTCTGTCTGTCTGTCTGTCTGTCTGTCTGTCTGTCTGTCTGTCTGTCTGTCTGTCTGTCTGTCTGTCTGTCTGTCTGTCTGTCTGTCTGTCTGTCTGTCTGTCTGTCTGTCTGTCTGTCTGTCTGTCTGTCTGTCTGTCTGTCTGTCTGTCTGTCTGTCTGTCTATATCTTTATATCTATATATTTATCTCTCTTTAATGAATCAATCCGTAAATCAACCAATCAATCAATCAATCCATGTTTAATGAATTTTCATTCACAGTATTAAAATCAATAAGTTTGCCTGTACATGACATCATTTCAGTTCGACCAGGGAATCTACAAATACTAGCGTTGCGTGTAGTGGGTGTATCTAACTCCATCCAGGTTGACAATAATTCTCTCGTACAACGTGGGGAGCAGCTTGAGCTAACGTGCAATGGTAATACCGGTCAATCTTCCGGTAACATCATCGAGTGGTTCAAAATGACGTCATCGACGGGATACCAAGTAGTTAAATGACGATTTTAATATGTTTGCAAATGCACCAGCTTAAAATGATTTGATATTTGATAAACATTTAAAACACTCGACATGTTAGCTGGCTGTGCATAACATTGCAGTGTGTAAAAAATATTGATTTAAGTTAATGTGTTTTGAAAGCGACGCATTTACTACGACAACAGCGAGTCCGTTTTTTTGGTAGAACCAATAATTGATTTATTTGAAGGAGGATCATCCGAACTCACCTGACGTAGAGATCAAACCCTCATTCGACCGACCATAAGGCGGATAACATAACATAAACTTTCTGGTCCATTTTAACATTTGTTGGAAACGTTTGTTCTTCAATGAAAATAGACTGCGTGAACATGATATTCAACCATTCATTAATTCCGACGAGTTTTCTTGCAGAAACCGTACTTGATTCACAACTGCTTTGAAATTGTTTTATTTATTCTTGAAACAGCGATCCGATTAAGTGCTTGCATACTTTCGGTTTGTTAGTTTCGTGTTGCCAAACGTCACTGTTTGGCAAAGTTTCTTTCGTTGATGATCTGACCTTAATTGATTTGTAAGTGAAATCTTGTGCTGGGATTATCAATTATTTTGTCAGCATAATCCTTCTTGTAACGTTATATGCTATGTCATTTTAATATTTTAAAGAATCTATTGAATCGCTTATTCTTCAGATACTTTTATCGTCAGGAGAAGACACGGTTGACGACGGTAACCCCGCCGGCATTTCCGTCGGATCGCCGCCGACGATTTGCCACTATCAGCGAACCTCCCGCCTTCGCTATCTCGTAAAGACGAACGACAATAGCCTCTCCTTCCGGTGTGAGGTAGCGGTCGCACAGCCTACAACATATAAGGCTTTTTCGCAAGAATTCATGTTTCGCTTTGGTACGTTATTTTCATTTTAATGGGAATAGCGCGAATAGGGAGAGTGCTCAGTTGTCGAAAGACACGTTTCACGTTTCATTACTTGTTTAATATTTCAAAATTAGTTCGTGATATAAAATACATTAAGTGTCGTCAAATTATTGAAATTATTACTATTTTGTATTATTGTAAGTATAATTTAACCCATTTATGCCTAGTGGACTCTTCTGACCTTAACAGTTAGATGAGTCCATTTCCTATTAATTAAAGGGGTTTCTGGTATATTTTTTCTCTATTTAGAATATTTTCTTTATTAGCAAACAGCGAAGACCACGATGAGACGCCGCATTATGCGGCGTCTCATCTGGGTTTACGCTGTTTGCCAAGGCCTTTTTTGTAGACGCTAGGCATAAATGGGTTAATGTCAAATATTAACTTTCGGCAAAAAGAAAACATATGTGGACTCTCTCTCTCTCTCTCTCTCTCTCTGTTAACCTGTTAACTTATTTTATGCCCTACACACTGTTGAATGTATGCTGTTAAAAACCTTCATTGCTTTTTAAATTATTTTTAAAAAGTAAATTTTCCCTGGGATAAAAACTGTACTATTGACAAGACCCGTATACTGTAATCAAGGTAGATGCAAATTTACCCATGGCAAAATATGATGAAACGGCTGAAACGACTGAGCTAGTTTACTGATTATGCTTAACTATTTCTTCATTATTTTCAGATGGCAGACTCATCAGCACTTGCACAGTACACAGACTGTCGATCGTTGTTATTTTGCTGAGCGGCATTGCTACATGGAGTATTTAATATTTCATTAATTAAAATGACCGACACGTTCTCAGGATTACATTATGCGATGCCACAAGAGAGCGAAATAAGACCAGACTGTCGGTTAAATAAATACAGTTAAGTTCAACTGACGGTGTATTGTTGTTAACAAACGTGTTTTATATATCATGCAATCGTTGTATCCAGTTGAAATATGCACTCGTGGTATTGTTTTAATACTTAGTTATACAAATTCCTCATGTATCAAATTCAAACTGATAAGAAATAAATAGTGGCGTGTACTGGACGTAACATGTCGCGTCGGTGGAAAATTTTGCCACGTTGAGTCCCTGTGAAATATGCAACAACATATTTCATTTCACTCGAATGTAAATTAATGGCATTGTGTATAAGGCTTGAAACCTGAAATAAACGCTTTAGCATTTTGTAACATCGCATGACGTCATATATATATTATCTCAAACTCTTTCCAATATGTGCGTAAAACTACTAAAATTCTGCCAAAATTAGCAAAACATGTAAGCAAATGCTCCTGATTCAAAACCCGCGACATACAAACTTTTTATGTTCCTCGGACTATACTGGGGGGCATATTGTTTTGGCCCTGTCTGTTTGTTTGTTGGTTTGTTGGTTTGTTTGCGTTCAAACTTTAACATTGGCCATAACTTTTGCAATTTTGAAAATATCAACCTGCTATATGGCATGCATGTGTATCTCATGTAGCTTCACATTTTGAGTGGTGAAAAGTCCAGGTCAAGGTCATCCTGCAAGGTCAAATATATGGGGGACAAAGTGTTTTACAAACACATCTGGTTTATTCATTTTTGTTCCAGCCATTATCAATATTTAAGATTATTCCAAGTAGAATGGTACTGCTAACAAGTAAAGTAGATGCAATGTTTACATATTTGAAAAAAGGCAACAAAGTCTCTTTTTCCGCAGTCCCTGTCTTTTAACGTAAGAACACATTTTTTGAATGGCAAGATTAAAGTTAATCCTTCCTGATCTGTGTAGGTACCGTGTAACATTTTTGAATGCGCAAAATTAGTTGAGTTTGAACTATATTATATAAATGATTTATAATTAATGATTTTCACATACAATTATTTAAACTTTTATTGACCAATAATGTACAGAGAGTCAATTCTTAATATCTTTTCTTAGGTAAGCATCAGGAACTCAAATGCTTTAGTTATAAATGATAAAGTACACATTTTAATCAGTTTTATATAGCCGTATAGAAAATAATTTGTTTGATATGTGTATTCAACATTTAAGATCTCAACTATGGCCTATGACATGTTCCTTTGTTGACAACTTGGAATGAGGCAGAATCCTTAATTATTTGGTATAGTTTTCTTAAACTTTAAATTGCGGATTAGAGTACATTAAGAATATGAAATATGCGAAGTCAGAGAAGAAGGAGTAAAACAGCTTTTACATGCTGTTATTTCTTTCGTGATCATTAATTAATTATACAAACATATTGAGTTTGATATTAGCTAAGGCTGAACATTTTATCATCAAAGTCCTTCATGTCATAAATTCAAAGTATTGAAAATGAGTTTTGCCAAATTAATATTGCCTTTAGAACTCCTCTCCCCGTGGTGCAAATACATGTGCCCAATCGTTTCCAACTTTCATATAAATCATAAACAAAAGAAAGCGGTGAGTTATTCTATTCTATACAAATAGGCCATTCTCTAATTCAAATTTGCTTTTGATCAGCTCGTTTGACCAATGATATCATGGTCAGCTAGATGGAATAATTTATACTAATGACGAGAAAAAAAGGCGATGTGGGAGAGGCTTACATACATTCTCGTAAATAAAGAGCTACGAAAATGCAAAAACCACTTATGATATCGTACTGTATACATGTTTTGGCTGAGATGGAAAAGTTTATATCGACAATAAATATAGTAACCTTTCCAGGCTACAATAACTTTACTAGATTGATAAAAGTTTAGGTGCAGGCCTTTTACGGTATACATAGAAAATATATTTAAGCCGACTTTTGATATCATATGATATTAAACGAGACTGATATGGCGTAGGGGAAGGCTAGGTCACATTAAATGCAAAAAAAAGAAAACACATAGCCGCTTAATTGAATAGATATATGGTTGAATAATATGTCAGTGTATATGGTGACCGCCTGGCAATCAGGAAGTCATGAGTTCGATCCCCACGGTAGTAGCGATCGATGTAATCGAGCTTAGTTTAGTTGTAAACTGTCAATGGTTGCCTTAAAAAGAACCCTTCACGTTTTAAGTCAAAGTGCGTGGGGAACGCGACTGCTGCTGTATTTAGTGGTTCTGGAACTTCCCGAGGAAGCTGCTTTTGTGAGGGATTCAAAAGCGCGTCAAGCTCTGTGTACAACAAAAGCGTTGGAATGTAGATGCTTTGTTTTTTATTTGTTTTGAGACTTGCTGGATGAAATTATGGATGCACTTCTGTTTGAAATGTTAGTCCCTTATACTTGAACAGTTTCCTCTGCTTGGAGAGATATTTTTATTTAGTTAATTATTATATGTACGTTCGTGTGACCGCTGATATGCATAATATCAGAGGGAGAACACCCTGAATCCAGAAGCTTCTGCACCATGTGTTTCCTGGCCAAGGTGTTGGTAAATGTCCGTGGTTTACCTGCACCATGTGTTTCCTGGCCAAGGTGTTGGTAAATGTCCGTGGTTTACCTGCACCATGTGTTTCCTGGCCAAGGTGTTGGTAAATGTCCGTGGTTTACCTGCACCATGTGTTTCCTGGCCAAGGTGTTGGTAAATGTCCGTGGTTTACCTGCACCATGTGTTTCCTGGCCAAGGTGTTGGTAAATGTCCGTGGTTTACCTGCACCATGTGTTGCCTGGCCAAGGTGTTGGTAAATGTCCGTGGTTTACCTGCACCATGTGTTTCCTGGCCAAGGTGTTGGTAAATGTCCGTGGTTTACCTGCACCATGTGTTTCCTGGCCAAGGTGTTGGTAAATGTCCGTGGTTTACCTGCACCATGTGTTTCCTGGCCAAGGTGTTGGTAAATGTCCGTGGTTTACCTGCACCATGTGTTTCCTGGCCAAGGTGTTGGTAAATGTCCGTGGTTTACCTGCACCATGTGTTTCCTGGCCAAGTTGTTGGTAAATGTCCGTGGTTTACCTGCACCATGTGTTTCCTGGCCAAGGTGTTGGTAAATGTCCGTGGTTTACCTGCACCATGTGTTTCCTGGCCAAGGTGTTGGTAAATGTCCGTGGTTTACCTGCACCATGTGTTTCCTGGCCAAGGTGTTGGTAAATGTCCGTGGTTTACCTGCACCATGTGTTGCCTGGCCAAGGTGTTGGTAAATGTCCGTGGTTTACCTGCACCATGTGTTTCCTGGCCAAGGTGTTGGTAAATGTCCGTGGTTTACCTGCGCACATGCGCATCTGTTTTGTTGCCTGTGCTATTTGTTTTAGATTATTGCATGCTGATGAATAAACGATCAGTGGTTCTACTGTCATGTATTACACGGGTCAATATTACATTTTGACAGAAGGTTTATGTCTATTTTACTCATATTCAAAATTAACCGCTTTACTTTGAGATTCATTGTAGTAAACCCAATCAATGGTGAAATTTGGGAAATCCGACATATTTATGTATTTAATTTAAAACATGCTTAGTCAAGTTGTGTTTCTGAACATGTGTTCTATCTCTGGTTCAATTTTCAGTCCATTGTGAACGTCTGCAACAAAAGATGGTAGCGGTCAAACTTTGTATTTTTGTATTTTTCAATTGGTTAATCTTCATTACATTGTTTTTACTCCTTTTTGTATAATTAAAAGCTATAATACAAAATGTATTTCATTTTAAATAAATACTATATATATTTATATATTAATTTTCGTTTACGTTTGTAAACATTGGAATGACAAAAGCTATATTCCACAACGACAAGTCTAGTTCTAAGAGTTGGCGGAAATAAACAACCATCGAACGCGACAATTCCTGATACTGTAAATGTGGGAGCCGTTAAAAGTGTGATCGGATTGGGGTATACTATTATAAGGATGGAAATTTTCCAATTTAAGAAGTGTAATCGGATGAGGGGGATATTAACTCTAACAAATATTATTCAGCGTTTCAATCGTGATTCTGCACAATTGGTATAATAGTATTTCAATAGCTTCAATGTCATTGTTTTTTTAGGTCTTTTCCGTCATTGACTATATTGGTCTACGTCTGCAATAAAATGGATGTAAAACACCATTGAGTTGAGTTACCATGTGTCCTCACCCCCACACCCACTACACATATGAGTCGTAGTCTGTGAAATGGGGGTTTAAAGCATGTGCATAAAGTCCCAGATTAGCCTGTGTAATCCGCACAGGCTATTCAGAAACGACACTTTCCGCCTAAATGGGCTTTTTGCTAACAAGAGACTTTACTTAAACAGAAAATTTTATAAAAGCGGAAGGTGTTGTCCCTGATTAGCATGTGCGGCCAGCACAGGCTAATCTGGAATGGCACTTTACGCACATGCATTAAACCCCCTTTTCACACAGAACGGCTCATATATTCGATAAGTATTTGAATATAGTCTACTATGTAAGTGGTGGAGCTTAATTTGTCATGGAAACAAGACAGCTGGCTATGCTTCTCATGATTGCTTATATCTCACATGATATTTTAGAATAAATAAACTTTTATACGTGTTTTTATTGGGTTTTTAAAGTACAAACGCATAGAAAATCACACAACAATAATAATTTTATATTGACAACATTGAAAAGTAATGTTTAAATATTGTGTCTTAAAAGATATATCACTAAACAGAAAATCCTCTGAAATGTTCCTTTGTGTAATTTAGTCATTGAAACAGGAGGAATAATGGTTACTTCAACAATAACGCAACGTATACAAGTACATGACGAACGTCTATAGCACGTCGGATGTAAGACAACCTTGGACGTCAAACTGCATCGATATGTGGATATACCAGGACCGGGGGTTCACTCGCACACAAAGGGCAGCTACTGGGCATGGCAGAACATTGGTGACCAAGTCTGAGCTGTTGCCAGTGTTACCTGTAAAGTTCTGAAAATGGGAATTATCATAAACTGAAGAATAGGCGAAAGATAAGAAATTCTCATCACAGAATGGGATAATGATTTAAAAAATAGATTGTTCCTGTTATTTACAATAATGAAAGTTATGAAAATTAATGCGTTTCATGTTTGTCCGTGTAAATGTGTGGCGAAGGGATACGCACGCATGACTGATTGTGTACATATGAGTCGTGTTCTGAGAAAACTGGACATAATGCATGTGCGTAAAGTGTCGTCCTAGATTAGTCTGTGCAGTCCGCAAAGGCTAACCAGGGATCACACTTTCCGCTGTTATGTCATTTTTCGTTAAAATGAAGACTCTTCGTAGCAAAAATCCAATTTAGGCGGAAAGTATCGTCCCTGATTAGTCTGTGCGGACTGCACAGGCTAATCTGGGATGACACTTTACATACATGCATTATGTCCAGTTTTCTCAGAACGCGACTCATATGTTCAAATTTATTGCTATTTAAATGAATTGGCTCTTCTTGTAATCTTTAAAAATGAGACATTTAAATTAGAAATAAACTGTTAATTGTGGTACACAGTTACCAGAATTTGTCCGCTGGTGGCATTTTTGTATGGATAAAATGTACTGCAGTCAGTGCTGTAGTAGACGTGGTATGACGTAACCTTTTGACCATGATCATCCTTAACGCCATCTTTCTTTCGCCCTCTCGTAGTTACAGCAGTCACCATGCGAGGTGTTGGAAACCTAACCTGGTTCAATACATTACTTGCGTAAAAGCTCGATTTCAATCTATAAACGCCGTCTAAATGTAGTCTTAATGATTATGAGATCTGTCAACTAAAAGACGTTCATGCAAGATCTTTGAAATTATTTTTATTTAGGAACATTTTCTGAATGTTATGTGTTGGGGAGACGAACATAATTATTTGTTTACCTGAATGGACTGGTTCAAGTCGGCGTTATTTGAGGCCCACACACCCGAGAGAAATGAGCCGTTCGAATAGACTACCAGCGAGGCATTGAGTCGGGCCTGACTGACGGCGTATATTTGCATGCCTGGGTATAACGGTTCAAAGTATTGCGATGATACCGTAATAGAACTGTCCGGTACGCCGTTCGGGCCTGTGACGAGATATTCCTCATTTGCACATACACCACCTACCGAAACAGAACGTAGAAAAGTTAAATTCTGAAAAGGAAGTGCTTTCTACATTTGTTCATCAATATAGTTTGCGCATTCGTCAATTGGATACTCGCTGTTAATAAAGCAGAAGCGTAACAAGTGATGTCAGAAAATCACACGAGGTAATTTACCATTAAGATAATCAAGATCGTTTCACACGTTTTTATTTAAAAATCAAGATCATCAACTGCTTGCTTTAAAACGATATGAAGGTGTACATGGTTTTATAGCATTGAAGACAAAAGTAAGCTTCCAATTAACGCTCACCCATTTAAATAAAATATCACAGGTGCGATTAGTCGTCTGAACACATGTTAAATATGTAACAGGCAGAAGCGACCATGTGTGCTTGCGGGCTTGTGTGTGCATTTCTAAAACAAACACATTAACAAACTGGCGCTATAAGACTAAAGAAGTAAAGAAGTATCAATTGGAACGAACAAACAGCGCCCTTATATTAAACAATCTATCAATATTCCTTAACAAATAAAACAAACAAAATCAAAAACTTGTCTCTCGGTGACATGCAATTTTGTACAGACATTTTAATGTCAATACAACATATCATAATACTTACCCGGTTGAACGCACAAGGTCTCGCTACCGTTCCACTGGCCCAGACTGCACACCCGGGTCTGACTTCCATACAAACAGTTGTTCGAGTTACAAGTGAATGTCGCCACTTTAGATGTCGTTGATACATTTCCGTTGTTGGGCGATGGGAGTGGGTCGCAAGGCGCTGAATATAAGAACATATTTTATAACGAATTGTACATGGACAAGTGTCGTATTACAGTTTGATTATTTAAAATTCATGTATATTATTTACTTAAAAACTTCAAAATAACCAATTACATTAAATATTGCTGATGCTAACTTGCAGGGTGTAACATGTGTATGCGGAAACGAGTTTGAATACTTGTATTCAGGTGTCCCTGTTCGTGAGCATAAAATTATTAAGTTTTCAAAAGTACAGCCTTCTGTTTTCTCAATACATTATATTCTTTAGGTGTTTATCCCAATTGTTATAAATTAAAATACTTGATAATCTTACATTTATATACTGTTCACTATCTAAATTTCACCTTGTTTCCTATGAATGCACTTTTTGTCAGTAATTTCACTACCTTCCTCATTTTTTAAGTTTTATATTGTTTTGGCTATTGCATGGTTTTTTCTTGTGTAACCGGGTTGAAACATTCGTTTCACTTATTCTGTTCTTTTGTTCTGTTTTAATGTTCTTATTTCCCTTTATTTCATTGTGTTAACATGGTTAATTTATTAAGCTGTTATCCTGGGGCAAGTCTAAAGAATTAAAGTCAGTCAAGCATATGATTATGTCCAGTTTAGGTAATTGTCCAGTCAGGCTTGACCAGTGATTTTCCCACTCTTTCCTTTGTCTTCTGGTCACTTTCAACTTGGCAACAGAACTGTTAAGATCTACTTTTTAAAAGTTGCCATTACTTCAAAATAAGGTTAGTTCTATTTCTACCTTTTGCATTTACTCTTTCTTGTATTTGCATTGAGTTGTATTTATGCTGTGAGTTGATATAACTCATAGTTGATAAGTAATGAAGTTAAATTCAGAAAAGCAGCATTGTCACCCTAACGTGCTAATGATTCCTTTAATTCACAGTTTCCCATACTCTTCACATTTATAATCTTATTTGAAGCATAAGCACAGCACCCGCAGAGATTGTAATCATAGAGAGAGAGAGTTCCGTACACATTCCACAAATGGTAAGCGAGAGCGAGAAAGCGTTGAGATATAATGTATTTGTATGTTTATGCTGTATATGTACCATTTGACATATTACCGGATCTTTTCATTGTAACTCGTTAAAGGCCACACATGATATGTTTTATATATTTGTTACTTTGCATATACTGACATAATGTCTGATACCATGTTTATAATATGTTTCAGTGACATGGAATTCATAAAAATACACACAAAATATATATTCGGGTGGTTGTTTTGAGCCGGGTACTGCCTGTTTATATCTCGCTGCAGGAAAATTTTGATAACTTTTCACCATTGGTGTAACAATATATGGAACTGAATATGAATTGTCCCAGTTTGCAGAACGATACTTCAAATTTATTAGACGGTATTGAACAATCCTTAAATTAAACTCTTACTGTAACACAGGAGTTTCCAAATATTCCAGGTCTAAATGTAAGTTTTGATAAAACAAACGTCGTGTGGATTGGCAAGCACAGCTATAATTCTATACCGTAAAAACAAAATGGAAACTAAATTGGATGCAACACAGCTTTGAAATGCTAGAAATACATTTTCACGTTGACCTGTTAACAATGGTTAAAACGAGGGAAAATGTCAAAATATTCGGAAAACTGGAAAATAATACATTTGACGCCAATTGGAAAGATTGTAATTGTGAAAAACACTTATTGTGTCATAATTCAATCACTTGATCATATCATTGCCTTCCCACATGATACCATTCTTAACCCGATACAGTCTTCTATTCTGAATTTCATTTATGGCGGTCGTAGTGAAATAAAGTTTTCGACAATAGTAAAGGAGCACAGTGAAGGAGGTTTAAAAAAGATCAATCGGGATGCATTTATTCCAGCATTGAAACTTATTTGGCTACATAAAATTCAATCCTTTACGGGATATTTGATAGAAATCACAAACTTTTATGTTGATAAATATACGTTTTTTAATTGCAGTTATCATTATTGATCGAATATATTTAACAGAATTGCAAACCCTTTTTGGGTAGAGGTTTTAAAAGGCTCTTCACTTTATAGTGGTAAAAAAGAGGTAAACACAGGAGATTTTTCTTTAAGTCATGGTTCGTAGCTGGAATTAATTTCATAATTGATATACTAAAAACGGAACCTTTACCTATCTCGATGAATTATATAGATTGTACAATTTGAACATAAATTTCATTCATTATACAGGGATTAAAAGAGAAATAGATAAATTTATCAAAATATATTGTATATCTTGCCCTATTAAAAAGACATCGTACCCTTTTTGCCTCCAGTTTTACAACATGCACTGAAAAAAGAATCTGGTTCAAAAAGACTATACAGCAAAATGGTGTACAAAACACAATACCTTAATAAATGAAAAAGAATGGAATTGCTTATTTGATCTACTCTTAAATAACCAATGATGTAACGGTTCAGTGGTTCCAATATAGACTTACTCGAGGATTCTTGGAACAAATAGTCTTTTGAATAGCATGAAAATTACTGACGATTACTGATAATCTTGAAATAAAATGTGCTAAAAAAACAGTTTTCAAAAGCGAACCTTGAAAACAAATGCGGAAGATCTATACCTTCAAAGCATAACGGCGCTGTTCCGTTCCAAGAACCCGCCAGGCACGCCAACGCAGGTTCACCGTTCAGGACGTAACCCTGGTTACATTTAAATGTCATCACGTTCCCGTTGTTTTCAATTGTCCCATTTCCAGGCGCGGAAAGTGTGGAACATGGGGCTGAAAATCAATTTGATAGTAAAGAGCTGTGCACATTCGTTTCGTTCATAAAAAATGACATTTAGTTAGAGTGTTGGACATTCTAAGGTTTTTGAAAGTTCTGTAAAATTCAAAATAACATTTTGAAGACACAGGCTATGCAGTTTTATCTTATTTATACACGCTTAAGTCAACCATAGTAAGAAATGATATAATACACTTTGATATTGGAACTATATATATATTTTTATATAATGAAAATATTTGATCATAATGTATATAAAAAAATAAGCGTTCAAAATATAAAGGAAGTAATTACCTGAATGTGTTGCTGTAGCTAGGGTCGTAGTTGTTAGTGGTTGGGCGGTAATTGTTGTTGAAGTTGTTGTACCAATTGGGGTGGTGGTTGTTGCCGGAGTGTTGGCTGTCGTTGTTATTATAGTGGTTGTTGTTGCCATGGTGGTCAACGTTGTCGTCGTTATTCGTTCGCAGGTAGGATACGTGCCATTCCAAACACCAGACACACACCTGAGTGTATCGACACCGTTGATGACAAAATCGGCATTGCATGTAAATCGAACAATGTTGCCATCCGAACTCATGTTTCCGTGCAGCAGATCCGGTACAATAGGACATGGGGCTAAAACGATTGCGTTCTTTGTAGTTGTTAATCAACACATAAGACAATCTGAACATATATGTATATAAATACAACTTTTTAACTAACGAAACATATTAATGAAAATACTGTTATGCTTACAAAAAGCTTTTCTATTATATAATGAAAATTTCTTAAGACGCATACGAACACTTATGACGAAGCAAGATTTTAATGAAACAATTCGAGAGTATATGCTTTGCTTTTTGGAGTTTAATATAATTAAACAATGTCTACTGTGTGTTCTCCCAGACGTTTATGCAAACAAAATTCTCCAAATTGCGAAATCTTGGTAGCCCATAAACCTACCGTCAAACATGTTTAGTATAACATCAGCTTGGTCTCCAGTGGGACTGACGTCTTGAGAAGATGCAAAGCTAATCTGGCACCGCCGAGATGCCGTATTATAGCCGGCTACTTGGCATGAATTCTTGCGTGATTGGCGCTGGCACTGAACCGCGCATTCAATCATGGACTGGCTGTCAATTGCCACATTAATGCTGTTCACAACGTACCCGTAACTTATTGTCATCCTTTTGTTACCCATCTGAGCGTAAACAGCTGCAGCCAAAAGTCCAATAGTGGTGAAAACAATGTTGAATCTTTGCATTTTTTTAATATTAAAATTGCAATCGTCTTATGAAAACAAGTTTTGTTTCTAAGTTATACGCGTATTCAGAACCATCAGCTTAGGCCCTTTGCATGACCGTATGCAACAAACTAATCGCGAAAAAATATAAAAATAAACTACTGTCTTCGCATTACAGATTTTTTTCAAACGATTATATATGGACAGGGCTCTGCTATTTTTCTGTTGATAGGAAGTACATAAAGGAAATAACTATTGACTCTTTTCATACGATAAAAGCTCATTGAAATTGTGTGATCACCTTTACCGATACACGAACCAAAAATAACAACTCATAAAACACAATTCCAGGAACTAGAAAACCAAACATTTAAACAAACACAGAACACAAAAGAGTGTTTTCATCATCAAGTGACGTATGTGAGAAATGAACTCTTGACACAGAATTGAAAACCTGTTGACATATAGTTAATCGGATGTATCCACGAATCAAACTCTATGCAAAGGTGACATCCGTCTAGATCCAGGGGAGATTCTATGCAAAACAAAACCAACATTTGAAAAGCATACTCTTGCTTTATAACAGTTTGTTCAACGTAAACGTTTACATGCGACATAAATGCATAGTTAAAAGGTTGTTAAACATAACGCTTTCAATACGAATTAAAAATGAACAGGAGCCTCGTAAGGACAATAAGATTCGCTTTCAATAATCAAACGATGACGACATTGGTTGCCGACTTTTAGAAATCGACTCGTTTGAAAATAACTATTTGCACAGTCATTCTGTAGTTATTGGGACGTTTTGGAAATAAAAGTCTATTTCAGAAATGTCATATGGACATAAATGTATGCTTTCGACGAGAATTACAACAATGTTATAATATTTTAATGTGTACTGTTAAGACGTTTAGATTAAAACCAGCAAACATCAATTAAGACACAACTGTAGTATAACATGCGATACTTTCATCGTTTATACACGTATTTAATATCGTAAGTGGGCTTTTACATTTAAACTAATGAACATACTCGTAGACCAAGCGATAGTACATAATATGTTCTTCATGGTTATAACAAATATTACAAATATTTACATATTTCATCTTTATGTGTCTTTTTAACTCTCATCGTGTATATTTGCAACGTGAATGAATATTTACATCTCGAATATCCAGTCATTGAGAAGGTTTCGATCTAATCTCTTAAATGCTTAAAGATAAATATGATTTAATGCAAATCCATATACCTTTCGAATATGCATCGACACTTTTGGCCAAATAAAAAAATATATCGGCGTAAATTAATGTTAGTGTTCATAAAATGTGTTGTTTTACTTCACGTGTATACAACTTTCTATTTAAAGAAATAAAAGTAATGAATGCACTTCAAAGAGCTTCATACTCAAATATACACTAATTTTTCTTAAAAGAAATAGGTATAACAACATAACGATACATAACAAAAAAATCATGTGAGAATACAAATACAAAGAAACGCAATTGATGGCAATAATACGTAAGTTCTATGGAGGCGGAATATGAAATTTATCAAACAATATTATTAAGAATCGTATGTCTTATAACAAAAGCTTTTTTGATATATTATAATTCATTATGAATAGCTGATTTGCCACACGAAACGAATTACTTGTGGAATTTAAATGCCTATCGGTTGATATACACCGCTAATTAAATATGTTTGTCATAGGTCAATTAACATCGTCTCATACAGATATAATGGTACTCATGTTTTAAATCAAACTCAATACAACATATGCAATAAATTTTGTTTCGCCTTATATTATTTTGTGCGTATCTGCTACTTTGGATTCTAAACGGACGTGTACATACTCCTATTCTAACAAAAATACGTGCATACGTATAAGCAGAAAGTTTCAATATTCCAAATATTCAAAAGAAGCTTAAAAGTTTATACATATCTTAAAGATAACTGTTATTCATTATACTATAATGAACCACCCTTGTTAAGAATTGTCAACAAACCACCCTAATTAAGCAGTTAACATGTACAACATGTTAATTTTAAAGTAGATGAACGAATACAAATTTATTAAACAAGTTCTTGAATTTTGATATCACATACTTATAACTTTTATTATAATTATTTGTTTGTATTTGTTTATAAGCTTGTTTGTAGGCAGTTAGCATTTTGATGTATTCATTTATTTAACTTAAGTATAGTTACGTTGACGTAAGCAGAAAACCATATTATATGATGATATGTTGAGTTGTTTTATTTTCAAGTATGATATATATGTATTTTGATTTCGCACACATCTTATGTGTATATGGATAAGTATGCTTGTTCATAAAGTATCTGTTCAGCTGCAAAAGAACAAATAATTACAAATAAAAGTAAGCAATCCGAATAATGTTAGTTGATATCTTACTTTGTCAAACTCTAAACAATTAATGAAACTGATGTATTCTATTGGTATTTAAGCTTTTATAAGTACAGATTAAAAAAATAGACAGTAACAAAAAATATTCAATTTTGCTTATGATCAAAACATGTGAACTTCATGTTGTAATCATGTTTATTATATGGTTCAGCTAACAAAGAACCCGTAACGCTTTCGCTTTGAGTATTGCAGTCACATTGCATCGATACATGTATATTCTTCAGTGTTCAAAGTATCACAAGCACGCACAAGAAGGCTACTTGAAATGGTAAAACATTGATGTTCAGCTGAAAACTGCCCTATGTACAAAACTAAAATCATTCAAATCAGTGTATATATTGCCTTATACACTATGTTTTGACCATATATTCGTCCATATGTAGGAGACTTATTATACCATACCAACCACCAGAAATACACCCGTGTTTATCGAAGCCGTTGATGTTGCCATCCTAAATGTGTCTTGTTATGACAAAACTTGGCATAATGCATGTGCGTAAAGTGCCGTCCTAGATTAGCCTGTGCAGTCCGCACAGGCTAGTCTAATCAGGGACGACACTTTCCGCTTAAACTTGATTTTCGGTAAGAAGGGACTTCCTTCAAACTAAAAATACCATAAAAGCGGAAAGTGTCGTCCCTGATTAGCCTGTGCGGACTGCACAGGCTAATCTGGGACGGCACTTTACGCACAAGCATTAAGCCCAGTTTTCTCAGAACAAGACACATTAATGATTAATAACGACAAAAAAGGTAAGTGAATTTAATATTTTATACTAGAAGATCATACAAGAATAACAAAATTTATGGTATTTATGAAGTGGTGTATTTGGCAAATAAAAGCAATTATAGTCGATATCGTCTAATTTAAGAAAATACGGTTGTGCTAAAATTAAAAGACACATAATATAATACGTCATTTCTTTGTACGAACACTTTCATAAGAATACAAGATAATAAGAAATATTTTGAAAGCGTATACGTTGCTTTAAGAGTTCAATTTTCTTGAACAAAGGCGACTATTTCACGTACCTTAATTCATACATTCATGAAAATGTGTATATCTATTCAAAAACGAAATCGAGAAAGCTGAAAATAGTACAAAAAACCATGTCAAGTATAACAGCAGCATTGTCTAGTGCAACTGGCGTCGCGAGAAGATGCTAAGCTAAAGAGTCTGGAGCTACACAGATAACATACAGAAATTGTATATGTGTTTCAATGTTCAAAATGATCGCCGGGGACTGAAGTTTTTTCCATATAAAACACCAAGCCAGTTAGACATACTATAACAGGGTATGTTAATGCTATGATGGTGGCAGGAATCGTTGCAAATTGCCGCCACATAGTCTTTCACAGGCTTAAATAGTTTATGCCCCTCCTATAGAACCCATATATTCGTGTAAGGGCTGGTGTTATGCTTCTTCAAATATGCGGTTATAGATAATTCAGTTTATCAGTGGTATCTGTGGCAAAGTCGCTTTACAGTATTTTTGATCTGCCAGCGCAAACATGAGACTATTTAATACACACAATGACATCCCGAGTACTTCCCGTTTAAATCTGCAGCACTTTATACTTCATCCGGTCGTAAAGTTGTTGAAATAGACGCGATGCGATAGATATAGAAACATGGTCATTCAAGTGTCCAAACATTTGTTTAAGTAAATAATATTTTGAAGTACGACCTGATCAAACAGAGGTTTCCAAGAATCCAAAAACCAATATCGGAAACGTTTTAAGTTGACCGTTCTATCGAAACGTTTTATGTTCTATGGAAGCTAAGAAAACCATTGAAAAGCCATTTATATTTACACAGAACAAATTCCACTCTTTTCTGATATATTTCGCCTAAATAGGCTTTTTCAAGCCATTTGTAGTTTTAAAGAAGTCGATACTTTAAAACGCTCGAACATTATAAAAAAAGACGCAAAGTTAAAAGGTAAACAAATATAAGAATGTTCAAGTGGAATTATAAAATAAATAGTTATGACAACAATACGTACTTTCAATCATCGAACGACGTGAATACTTTAACACTTTGCTTTCATACAAAAAGCTCATTTTGACGCGTTTAAAATGTAACAATTATAGCAAGGTCAGTTTGTTACAGTTAATGCAGATAAATGGCTTGTTTATGACGTATGGAAATAAAGTAAATAATAAACAAGAAACAATCCTGAAAAAGAACAAAAAGGTAAAAAAAATATAGAACAGGCAGGTTTGTCCCAAAATATACATCATGGCAAAACGATCATTTACGTGACATTCGGGTGACATATTGTTAGTAAGCGACTTAGAAAATATTTCAGGTCGTAAACTTTAACAAACTAAATAAACTTATCTGACCCGTTCAAATATTAAATATTAATTGAACAATAAGCTAAAAATATAAATTCCTCATTTCTGTTATTGAATGACTGAATATTCTCGACAGGAATTATATATGAGTCGCGTTCGGAGAAAACTGGGCATAATGCATGTGCGTAAAGTGTCGTCCCAGATTTAATTAAGATGTTAGTTTATGCCTGTATAATTACAAGTTGAAGCAGTGAAATAAGTAATTTCATGATAAATCAAAGCGCTGAAGGCACTGTAGGTGTTCGCTGTTGTAAAACGTCGTCCTTGATTAGCTTGTGCGCATTGCACAGGCTAATCAGTATGCACAGGCTAATCTTATTTGACATGCATTAAGCCCCGTTTTCCTTGAAAGCAGCCAATATGTACAGATTTCAATGCTAAACACTGTTAAAGCTGTTAAACAATATTAGTCATATAAACAATCTGCAGTGTAGTATTAACAGGCAAATGTGGTGGTTGTCTCTCCTAACATACGCTCTATATAGCATTTGTCGTCTGCTACTGCTACAACGGGCAGTGGCTGTCTCCCATGCCGTACTTAAGACTTCTAAGCACATACTGAAATATGGTCTGTTACATTAGTGTGAGCTAACGCTCACACTAAAAATAAATATAGACAAATATTTTGCGAACAGCATAATGTAACCTTTTCAATTTTGACATTTTACTAACGCAGTTCATACTGTTTGACATTAGGCCGTATTCAGGCTGTTTTGAAAAACCTACATCACGGTTAGATTTCTCTGAAAATTAAATATTAACGGTTGATGCAGTCGGACGGTTAATTGTCATATTCCACGCGCAAAGTACTACGTCTCGGTGGAATGCACTTCCTGATGAGTTTTGTTGGGTCAGTGGGAACGCTTATGGCAAATAGTGGGTTGGAAGAGCTGCTGGAGTCAACATTTGTTGGAGTCTCCAATCTCCTAAATGGGAAGAAATATCCACACAATGTACAAGCATTACGAATTGTGACAGAGGAATTGTTGCGCAAGGTATTCACCGAAAATAATTTTCAGACATCTGACGATCTAGAAAATGTATCTTAACAACACGGAATCTGTCAGTCTTAATTGTGGGTTGACTGTTTGATTAAGTCGGTATTTCTTATAATGATGTATGTTCGGACAGAAAAAAGGCGATTGGCCGCTGCACTTGGCATCAGTTAAGTTAATGTTACCCTTCTTCTTTCTTCTTCCAAACTACGCGAGATATGGCCTCTATTACCTGAGGTCAACGGAACGACATGTTTATAGAAATCAAAACGCTGAAGGCACTGAATTTGTTCGCTGTTGTATAATCTTAGACGCAACTCAGTTTTCAAAATTATGTTATAGCTTTTTATTTGGCAAGTTTGAAATGACCACAACCCATTCAAATTTATAAAGATCGTGTCTTAAAGCACAGGGCGAGATGTGTTTTTTTTCAAATCATTGATACAGCTAATCAGTGAGCACCGGCAAATCTTATTTGACATGCATTAAGCCCCGTTTTCCCTGAGAGCAGCCAATATGAACAGTTGTCAATAACAAACACTAGACTGGCCAACGTTGTCTTACAAGCTGTTAAATACACGCTATGTAGAGTACCAGTGAGAACAGGCAGATGCAGTGGTTAGTGCAGAAGGATTTTACAGGAGTTATCCACACAGGCTGTCATGGGTTACGGTTCCTGCCGTAGCTAAGCCCATACTGATTTGCAAAATTGCGTCTGCATTATTTGTGAGCTAACGCTCACAAATAACAACTTTTATGAGATATGGCCATGGCAAGAATGGAATTATAGGTTCAACGCTTAAAACTGAAACTGTCAAAGTTTGGAGCGTGAGTCTGCATATTTGCAGCAGGTTGGAAGAAGAGAAGACGATCTGAGAGAAATGAGCAGTGCCAATTTAACGGACACTTCTGAGCAACACAAAGAAGAAAAAATCGGGGGAGGATTAATGCAGATGCTAAAGATAAAGCAAGTATTTGGTTGACAGAATGTATTGATCCGTTGGATCCAAGCAAGCATCCACACAGTCTAGTGAACATTGTGACTGGAACAATAGCACCACCCTCTGCTAATGTTGATCAAGCAATAGATATTGGTAAAGCCCAAATGATTAAATTCCAAAACTCATGGCCGGACAATTTAATGGGTCAATATCTAAAAAGGTTGAGACCCAGGTTGTGTCTAGAAAGCACATTAAGGTTGCAGACACCAACGTGATTTATTCAAGAGTGATTGGCATACAAGCTAGTTCTAGGGAAATTGACATTAAACATATACTAAAACATGAATTGGCTCTAGTACCTACTGCTATGTTTACTGAAACTGGGGAACTCAGAATAGGAAAAAACAAATCTGTGCTAAAGAATCAATTAAAAGTAGAAGCGGCTGAGTGGCACATTAAAAGCCAGATCACATGTTCAGTAATTGATTGATCTGCTGTTCTGTATGTCAATCACTGGTCCTAAGACGGAACGATACGTGACTTAACAACTTTATATCTTATATAAGACAAATTCTGAATAAATGTGATGTCTACTTAGTGTTTGACCGATACATGGAGTTCAGCACCAAGAGTGTGGCGAGGTCAGGGATACAATATTATGTCTCAAGGGTTTACAAACTAATGGATGACATGGCCTTGCCAACACAGAATGTTATGCTAGGTGTCACTGAGAACAATCAACAGCTGATCTATCTGATTTGTAAAGCATAATGCCCGGATAAAGAATGTCACCACTGTGCACTCAAACACACAAATTAATCGCTTAAGGAGATCTTGATACTCGGCGTCGCCCACTGAAATATATAAAGGTGTCATAATCAATTGAGCTGATTAAAAACGACCCACGAATGAGCTGACGTTATTATGATAAGGCAAATGGTTGATGCTGTAGAAGCAGAACACACTGGCATTTTTGTGGTATCTGATGATAAGGACGTGTTTGTTTTTCTTACATTACTATGTTATTCTTAAACTTTCATTATTGGTCATGGAATCATCGGTGAAAGAAAGAGCAATGATAGACATTCGCAAAACTGCCCCAAAGCATATACATTTCGCGACCGACTTGCTGTCTGCTCACGCTATATTTGGATGCGATACTGTGAATATTTTGGTATCGATAAGGGTACAGTTATTAAGATGCTGAACACAGGCAAGTCCATCAGACTGTAAGGCGATATGACAGCTTGTATGAAAGAAGTTGTGAAGGAAGCGTCCAAATTTGTCTCAGCATGCTATGGAAAGCCTGATAAAGAGGAAATGTCTATTACGAGACAAACTCTTTGGGCAGCTAGGTTAGGCAAGTCGGGTAAGGATATGCCATCGCTAGCAAGCTTGCCGCCAACCACGGAAGCATTCTATAAAAATTTGAAACGTGCTCACATACAGGCGTATATTTGGAAACACGCATTAGATGCAGACCCACCAGATCTAGATTTTATCTGAAAAACCCTAAAAGATACCAGCCCGGTATCATTTGGATTCTTCATCAGTAACATGTCCCCTATCAAAAAACAATTTAACATTGACTATACACCTCAATGTCGGGTTAAGTGAAAAATGGCCACTTTTCTGCCGGACTAGGATTAATTGTATAAAATGTGATTGGGCATACTTGTTATCCATAGTAAGAATACTTAAAACAAAGCTTGATATAACGCTTATATCAACCGAAACAGAGTAACAAACCTGACAAAGGGCATATCAATCCAAATTATTCCATAAACGATACAAGAATGAGTTTCGCATAGTACTTGAAAAATGATCCTTTATAATTGATAAGACAATAAACGCGCTGAGAAAAAGAAACATACAGCAATTAAAATAATCTCCACTTCAAATAAAAAACTATTGCATTTGCGTGCGTTTGGTGGTTTTGGTAATCATATTTATAACCGTAGCATTTCATGATAGCTACATGTATACGAAAATGTATTTAGTGAACAAAATACACTGAGCATGTGCTTATAACTTTACTTTAAAGAGTTGATACGACATCTATGAAGTGAAAAAAGCTTAATATTCAAATAATGTCGACTACACAGACACACTCAACTGCGACTGTAATATGGGTATACGGACAATACGGACCATGGACCATACGGCCCAGATTAGCGGACCATACGGCTCAGATTATCGGACTATACGGCCCAGATTTGCGGACCATACACGCCGGGTATGCGAATACTTCGTTGACGGATGGCACTTCACTAACAGAGAACAACAAAAGCCACGCGCGAGAGGTGAGTTCTTTAGCTTTTTTGTATTTATGTTCTGTTTATTTGGTTTTTAGACACAGAACATTGTTTGGGTGATTAATGGTATAGCACTGCGTATTGCGAAGAAAGAAATGCGCGGAAAAACGGTGAATTATTTAAAAAAACGATAAAATTACATCGATAATCAGCATGAATTGAATGATACGTACATATTTTAACAAAATAAACATACTTGGAAATAAATCAAGAACGTGCTAACTATTCGAAATAAAAGATCAATATATCCAGTAATGTTACAACATGTTACATTTTAGTTTACTAATGTATTTGAGAAAATTAAAATGTTTTAAGAGTCGCATGCACATTTTCCATCTGCACTTCGTTTACCGATCATCTAAAAAACAATGGCACTTCGTTTCCCGACATCTAGACACTTTTTTCCAGATATAACACACTCGTTTTTTGTGAATCAAAAATGCAGAATTCGCTGTGGAATACTGTTAAAGTAAGCAGGCAATAAATAAAAATGTATGTACTTAGTACGCAAATAAAAAACGAACTACCGAAGCATGTTCTTATCCCTTTAAAATATGATTATGATTTGGTTTAAATGTGAAAGATAAATGTTAAACAAATTGGATATGTCTAATGAGTAAAATCTATATGACCATATATTTTAAATTACGTTCTAAACGGTTGATCTAAAGCATTTATCTTTATGTCCAAATGAAGGTACTAAGGCTATTTACTTATATATTAGATAGCATGTCATGAATAATCACTCGCTTAAACTGCCTCTCAGAGATTAATATCAGCAGCGATGCAGGTCCGAACTTCTATTGGAACTTTTTGGCTCAATGCCAGTAAACGAAAATAGCAATAAAAGAACGGGCGGGGTCGATTTAATCACACGACAGTGGTGTAAAAAGTTATGCATATCCGTCTTTGTTTTTAATATAATCAGCGACGACACTTTCCGCCTAAACTGGATTTTCGTCAAGAAGAGTCTGCCTCTAAAAGAAAAGTACAATAACGGCGCAAAGTGTCGTCCCTGATAAGCCTGTGTGTATTTCACAGTGTGTGTGTTTGTTTGTGTGTGTTATGTACACATTTATTTAATAACAAATATTATCTCATTTGAAAATTGCAATTATAATAAACATATTATAAATTAATAGTAATGTTATTTTTGAAAAATATATTTTCAAAATGTTTCGTATGAATAGCCATAATATAAATAAATGCATTTAAGGTAGAAGATAAAACTCAGTTATTAGAGTGCCCGCTTTGTTGAAAGTCTCCGTAATCTGAAGTGCCCTTTATCGGTAAACAAAGTGCCTGCAACTTTATGTATGCCACCTATTACAACATGCACTATCTTTGTTTATATTTCATTGAATACTATCAAAATTTCAGTATTTGAAGCACAGTGATTACTCTACATGCTGTAATAGCAAACAATTTCTTGCAATAATTCTAAGTAGTTTTATTTTGTTAAAATGTTTACTGTTCATCCAGTTTATGCTGTTTTCCGATCGAATTTTCTATTTTTTTGGGAAAAACTGTACCATTCTTCCGTAAAAGTGTGTATTCCCAATACAAAAGGATACACCATTTATCAACTCGACCATGTGTCTTGTCTTAAAAACTAATCTTTAGGATATAACTTTAAATAAAACAGAGGAACTTACCTCTCGCGCTTGGCGTTTGTTGTTCTCTGTTAGTTGAGTGCCATCCGTCAACGAAGTATTCGCATACCCGGCGTGCCATACGGCCCACATGTTTCTTTACGTCATGAACATTATTCTAAAACACGAATACACTACTATACTGTGCTACCATTGTACTATGAATGTGTTTAAAATAAATACATGCTAGTATGTGTTTCGCTTTTGAAAATAAATAACACGGGAAATGAAATAGTTATTATTTCTCTCAGATTTTAAATACATGCCGCGTGGTGAAAACGGTAATAAAAATTTATAACATAATTATTAAATTTAATACATGCCGCGTGGTGGAAACGGTAATAATTTTTTTTAACATAATTATTAAATTTAATACATGCCGCGTGATGATATATATTATAATTCCAATAGGGGTATGACACTCGAATAAGTGACTCGTACGTTTGTATATTGGATACGCCCTATTTATGACACCTACTGATTGATCTTATCTATTACAGTAATTGATAATAGACCCTGATGGATTAACACGTCTGTAAGTACCAATTAAAGGTAAAGTGCGATAATCGTTATAATTGTATACAACAACGGCTTATGTTTGCACATCTGGTGCGCTATTCATAACATAAATATTGATTGATGTTGATAATTACACTAATGCTAATAGAGTGAGCATGTCTTTAATTACTAATTAAAGGTAAAGTGTGACAATCGTTATTATTGAAGACAATTTAAATATCAAGTATGGACATGGTCGTACAATCCAGAGATCGCTGGTTCGATCCCCTGCTGCACCGCACCTTCTAACTCGTCTTTCGCACGAGACGTTAAACCGAGGTGCAGTGTACTAGGTGCTATACACCGGGCACTAAAGGACCCAGGGTCACCTCTGGAACGGGGTGTCTCCTGTATCTTGTACTATCCCCCGTAACCAACTAACACGTCTTTTTGGGGGCGATGTCCATATGGGAGACAATCCCGGTGCACTCGATAAAATCAAAAACAACAACATGGTCGTACCATATTCGGTGAAAAATGCCTGCGCCTCCGTGTTTATTTTGTTTAAGGAGAATTTACTTCAACTCAAGAGCGGTCACTTGTGACAAGTGCCAACGTTGGCATCATATCCGATGTGGATATCGGAAGAGGAATATGACGAAGCGGTTCGTAATCAGGATGAACTGCGTTTTGTATGTATGAGGTGTCGTCACTACGACACCTTTGATGATGATATGAATGTAGATGAAGTCGTCCACGTACTGCGGGTGCCCGATGCACCGACAGACATAGAAGCAACTCAGGCTGATCTGTTGTTACACGAAGAGTCCGGAAGTGGAGATACTATGGACGCAGTTGGAGCAGATCACTCAACGTCAATGTTTGACGTTAGTCGCCCAGAGCGTTCCATGGAGTCAGAAGCAGAAGAGACGAAAGTTGGCCGATTAAAAACTAATTACGTTAATAACACAACAATATTCCCATATTTTATATCATATTATAGCAATTGTTAAATAATAATAATTACATTCCTATAATAATATAAAATAATACATCAAACAAATATTTGTTGTTCTATACAAATAATAATAACACTCCTATATGTTTTACTTCTTTTTATAACAATAATAACATTTATTCAGCTACAAAGCTTATACAAACTCGCACATTATAAATGAGTTTTTCAAATTATAGTATAGATCGCAAACACGTGCCACACAAGGGCGTTTGTGCGCGGCTTGGGACCGGTACGGGAAAAAAGAAATTAGTACGAGTGAGCTTCTGAATGAGTGCTGTAGACTGTAACAAAATATGGACCTGTGTAAATGTGTACGTGTGTTTGTTTGTTTGCTAGTGTGAACGATTGAGTGAAAATGTATATATCTGTTTGTTTGATTGTATGTAAAATATATTTGTTTGATTGTATGTATGTAATACAACTTTGTTCTTGTACATTCGTTTGCTCACATTTCACAAAATTGCTATAAATGTTGTTTTTTTGTTGTACATATATATGAATTTGTTTAGAAGTGTTCTATATATATATGTGCCTGAAATTGTTTTTTTATTTGTTGTACATATATTAGTATTTGTTGTGTATTTAGGATGTCGATATTATATTAACAAACAATAAAGGAATTTACTAGGGTATCCATAGTTGTGTCCTTACACGATGAAATAATATAAAATATGCTTGAATGAAAACGAAATACTATAATTTTAATATGTTCTTAAATTTATTAATACAATATTTAAAGGAACACTAAAGAAATATTAATTAAGATATGGCCCGTATTCTTTGCAAATCTGGGCCGTATGGTCCGCAAATCTTGGCCGTATAGTCCGCAAATCTGGGCCGTATAGTCCGATAATCCTTACACGATGAAATAATATAAAACATGCTTGAATGAACATGAAATACTACAATTTTAATATTTTCTTAAATTTATTCATACAATATTGAAGGAACACGAAAGAAATATTAATTAAGACATGGTCCGTATGCTTTGCAAATCTGGGCCGTATGGTCCGCAAATCTGGGCCGTATAGTCCGATAATCTGGGCCGTATGGTCCGAGAATCTGGGCCGTATGGTCTGGGCCGTATGGTCCATGGGCCGTATTGTCCCTAATCCGTAATATGTACTCGGAATACTCGGAATCTGTCTGTCTGTCTGTCTGTCTGTCTGTCTGTCTGTCTGTCTGTCTGTCTGTCTGTCTGTCTGTCTGTCTGTCTGTCTGTCTGTCTGTATGTCCGTCCGTCCGTGCGTCCGTCCGTGTGTCCGTCCGTCCGTCCGTCCGTCCGTCCATCCATCCATCCATCCATCCATCCATCCATCCATCCATCCATCCATCCATCCATCCATCCATCCATCCATCCATCCATCCATCCATCCATCCATCCATCCATCCATCCATCCATCCATCCATCCATCCATCCATCCATCCATCCATCCATCCATCCATCCATCCATCCATCCATCCATCCATCCATCCATCCATCCATCCATCCATCCATCCATCCATCTATCTATCTATCTATCTATCTATCTATCTATCTATCTATCTATCTATTTATCTATTTATTTACCGTTCAATATACTTTATTTTCCTCTTCAATTACATGCATATTGCATTGAATAAATAGCTTTTACAATTACAATATTATTCAAATGACTGTTACGCAAATCATCAAATATATTTAATTTTGTTAAGTACAATTCTATATTGAAACCACTGTAAATGTGTACTCTGTTCGTACGGAGTAAGAAGATGCATATACGAATATGTCGCCAATCTTTTGTTTCAATATACTTAAAAGTGTGAACAAGTATCTATGTAAACTGTCAAATAGTGTTGTTGTTTTAATTAATTCATACATAGGTTGTGTATCCTTTGTGTATACTATGATAGATCGTAGGAAAATGAGAATAAACGGCATAATGAAGCTAGTGTCATAAGAGATTCTGAGCTTCAAGTATTTTTGTCACTGCGTCAATAATTCCTATACAAAAATTAGTGGTTTGGATTGAAAATATATACTTTGCAAAACTCATAATAAATGCAAAAGGAAAACAAATCAATATGTTTCAACAAGTCTCCAGTAAATTGAATGCTTTTCTCGATCGAACAACGATTTAAAATAAATACGCTTTTATTAACGATTGTTATGTCTTGTTTATATAATACAGGATTTTGAAGCAAACGCCGGTGTTTAATTCGTTCTTTTCTACAAGGTTAAACAAATGATTTCACTGTATCTTTCGAAAATTCCTTTTGTATCTTGTCTATTATGTTTTCAATATATTGACTATTATTGGTTAATATTTCGCGTCTGCCTTCCCACGTCTACAGTTTTCAGCTAAAAACAGGCGTTTTTTGATCATCGAATTACTCCGCGAGATACAGAGAGATGATCAGGTTTCGGAGTCTAGTGAAACAACAATAGTGCATGTCAGATGATACATGTTTTACAAAAGTTGTTATATGATGTGTAAGTCTTTGTTTGTTTAGGGGTCAAATTTATTTTCAAAATCACAAAATTCGATTTAAAGAACTCAGTCAGATCCATTTTACTTAACAAAATAATATTATGTGATGAGACCATGTTCTGCTATTTGATGTCTAGTTTATTGATGAAATGTTAAACATGCAAAGTGCCAAAGTTTCAACTGTTCATTTAATTCTTTGTTTGTTTGTTTGTTTTTTGTAAAAATTGTGTAAATTTTATTTAAGAAAATAAAACGTTTGTTTACCCAAAACTTTATTTGTTTAAGATAATCAAAATGTTGATTATCCAAAACTGAAAAAAAGTTTTTCTCCGTTGGCAAGCCAACACAGGGCTGTTAAATTAATTTCGAGCAAAATGTAATTTTAAAAGTGATACTTACTTTAATGAGATCGTTACAAAATGTGAATACATGTATATAAAATGCATATCGAGTTAAAGTAAATTATGGGCAAACGAGAAATCGGTTAAATGTGTTCAGTTAAGTTTTTGCAAGTGGTCCCAGTGTAAACATACACAAAGGAAACAACCTCATTAGTTGTCTTTCCTAGCAGGGAATCATCTAGCTCGAATCATCTAGCGACGAAAAAATAAGCAAAAGTGTCAATCGTGGTTTAGTGGTGGGTACAAAAAATGACAAATATCGTCCGTATAGAAGACATTACTTTTGCTGTCGGGAAAAGCATAATAGAAAAACTTGTATGTTCTCGGTTTGTATATCCTTCAACAATTTTTATTGTAACTTTTTACAAATATGAATTATTACAAGAGTTTGATTTCAAATCTGGTTTTCTGTAAGAATACACCAACACTTTTGTGTTTAAACTTGCTTTATTCAACCTGTTACACCTTATAAACTAGTATAAGTGTAACTGTAATGAGTTTATGTTTAAAGATATACCGGAATAGTCGTGCTTAATAAATTATTATGTTCATATAAGTAAAATAAGTAAATGAAAGGTTCATAATGAATGGTGAAAAATGACATCTTGAAATGTCAGAAAGTCTTAAGCTGTTCGATAAACTTTGCATTTACTTCGATTTTAGTTTCGAATACTATGATAAGAAATATGCGAGAATAAAACAGAAAATTGAAGTATTGCATCTGGACTTGTATTTGTGTATTGTAGTAAATATTAGCCTGGAGGGGCAATATGCATTATTTTTGTCGATATATTAGTTTCTATCTAAGTTGAATTCCAACACGGCATGTGCCAAATTTCATATCAACAAAGAAGAAAATCGTGTATGGGTTATTCTGCAATAATTATGGGAGGAGCTATTACACTGAAAGCACGCGCTGTAACTAAACAAAACATGCCGATACATTTTCCACCAGCGTAATGATACGGTATTTTATAAATTTGATAATTTTATAATATTTATAATTTTAAAGTTAGTTTTGTCTGTTATTGAGGGCGGAGATCTGATTGACAGAACAGCCGAAAGTTATTTTTATGGGTGGAACTTTGCATAAAATAGCACATAAGAACAATATGATACATTGTATAAATCTTTAGTAAAAACCGTAAACAAAATAATTCGTGTACGTTATAGCTTGTTGTCGAATAACCCACGGCCGGAAGTTTAGATGCGTGGTTTCAAATCACTCGTGCTTCGCACTTGTGATTTAATCCCTACGTATTTAAACTTCCGGCCGTGGGTTATTCGACAACAAACTATAACGTACACGAATTATTTCTTAAACAAGAAGAAGATATCAATTGCTGTTTTGACATTATTGATTACTTATATGTCCATCTGCTTACAAGTATGTACACACGTCCGCCCAACATATTCCTTTCTTCTTGCCATTATAAGAAATTGTTGAGGCTGTTACACGTCTTTTCTGTTGGCTCCAATACTTTTAGTACGCTTAACAGCCAACAGCTTACTAACCAAATCAAGTTGACCATGATATATTTGATCAAAAGAGCTGAGTCGCGAGAAAATTTAAGTTAGTGTCGTTAGCTAACCGAATTATTTTTAATACGGTTGATATAACACTGGTTAGCTCAAGTACATAGCAAAATCATCATTGGCGTCAGAGCGAGCGGCGACTAGTATGTACAGTCCAACCTGCCCGAGCGACCGCCTGTTAATAGCGACCAACAGTCAATAACGACCACACTGATTTCCTCCCGAACGATTTCACTATATATGGAACCTGCGAATAAAGCCCACCTGTGAACAAAGACCAACGACCACCCTTTTACATTCCCAAATCTCCATTTTGATAGCTTACAACGACCACTGCAATCATAAAAATCAACGATTTAGCAACTTTCAAAAAACAAAATGGCCGCCAGGACGCTGCGTAGTCACGTGATACACATCTTACCAGTGGACTCGTCGGTCGCTATGGAGATATTGGCAAGTGACAGTTTATTGCACTCGATAGCAGTTGTTTGTTTATTTAACATGCATTGCTTATTAGTAGTCGCCTGCTTCTTTTATGCATTTGACAGTTTGTCAAAAGTGTAAAAATTTGCCTTTGTATTTAAGTGACTCGCGATTAATGTACTTATTGCCGGAAATATCAAAGACAAATTTGGGGCTTTCATAAACTCATTAAGGAAATTAACGGTTTCATATCATTTACGATGTCTATTAAAGACAAACATTTTGATAGTCATTCTCTCCTTAAATTTCTCCGTAATAAGACGTTCATAGATTATAGAAAAGTAAATTGTCAGTTCAAGTTAAACATGTAATGCTTTTTTTTTCGCTTATGGGAGGAGCAGTTATTTTACGAATCAATGTATATATTTTTGTTTTAAGAATATCTTGCACAGTGGTGATTTTTTATGTAAATTAGTGTAAATAAGTACTGCATTTGTGCCTATTACATTTATTGCAACATTTATTAATTGCTTTAATTAATAACTGATCCACAACTGATCACAGGGGAAAGATCACAGGGACTGGGCAAATACGCGAAACTTTCTGGTTTTGTATGAAAACAAAACATAATCAAAATATATTTATTTTGTGGTTTTTCTAATATGCTTATTGAGTTCAGAATCAATGTAGTACGATATTTGACGACCTATCGCGAAAGCAACTTTATTGGAAGACGTAGTGGTACGAAAACGTACAATGTATTAGTTTATTAATAGACAGATATAATAACGATCGCTTTACACAACTTCACCAAATAGCAGTACATAAATGATGTAAGCCGGAATAGCTCAGTTTGGAGAGCGTTAGACGCAACAATCATCTAAAGGCACGCGGTTCAATCCCGGGTTCCGGCACGAACGGAACAGTTCGGCGGCTGACAATTTTTTTCAGTCATGTTAATAAATATAATAAAGCTTTATTTTATGTAGACATTTTAAAATCCATTTTACTACAATTGGACATTTTTATTAAAATCAATGGATGCCGCGTGGTGACAACGTTAATTAAAATTTCTTACATCACTTAAAATTTCTTATAAAAAATACACGTGTTTTTATATTAACAAATTAATGCAAACAACACATCTATTATCCATGTATTTTTATGGTTGTCTATCATCGGCCCTATGTACTAACCCTACCACATATAGAGCGCGAAGCGCGACACGTATTATTGATTGAAACAATGAGTTGCGATGAAGGAAGCAGCCGCTTATCAAGGAGGAGCTGTGTCCCAGCAACCCGTTTCCCTAGAGTCAAGCAAGCTTTTTTTAAGGACCACATATAGAGCGCGAAGACACGTATTACTATCCAGGTGGTATGGGCCCTTTAGCATTATCCGACCATTACGTCCATAGTTATCTTCCTTAGAATTTGAGAACTTTTGAAATCGTTGTTCCAAAATTTTCATCCGATTGTTCCCAAACTTGCACAGGTTTTTTTATTAATGAAGACCCAACCCAAACTCTCTTTATGAGCAATATCGGACCATAAATCCAGAATTATGTCTCTTTGAATTTAAAAATAAAAGTGAAAAACTGCTTGGTTAGGTGATTATGTCAACATTTTTCATAAGAAATATTTCCATACTTACAGTGTCTTCATATCAAAGAGCTTTTTTACCTCATTAAAAATGAGAAACATCGGGAAAATAAGTCCAGAAATTTTTTTTCTATTAAATTTGACATAATAAACAATTTTCACTTGTTTAAAAGATTTCACAACTTTCGTCTGAATCTTTCCAAACTTGTTAAGTGTTTTTATATCAGTATTACTCGAACCCTATTGAAAATGATGAATAACGGAGAAAAAATCTATTATGATCTTTTACTGAATTTTAAATTATTGTGAAATTCAGCGTCTTTATGCAATTTATATTTTTTACTCATTTTTTTTTCAAACTTTTTCAGTGTTTTCATATCAATGAGTACTCAACCCCTATCGTTAATGAGCAACGTAAGAATACGTTCAGAATAATCTCCCCTTGAAGTTGAGAAAAATATGAAATTTCGCTTACAAGATGAAGCAAAATTTTTAAAACCTACACAGATCTGTTCCATTTATGAAAAATGCACATGAATGCCAGTAAAAAAGGAAACAAATGTAAATAAAATGAACTATGAAATATGTGGGGGTTACAACACAAAATCATAGATAATGGTTATTTGGGGGTTAAAACTAAACATCATAAATAATGGTTATTTGGGGGTTATAAAACAAAATTATAGATGATGGTTATACCAGTATCTTTTTCTATTGTGTTTAAAATAATCGGCCAATATATTAATATTTCCAGTAGAAAAAAATCGTTCCATGTAACTTCATTGAGTGCCTTTCACAATGAAATTCTTGACGCCCTTTGATGCTTTGCAACCATACTTATCTTGTTATGTTTTTGCCATATAGAATGTTTTAACACATAAATAAATATATTTCTAGTCCCTCGAGTTTGTAATTGGTCTGTAAGAGTTGAATATCGGAATTAATGCCGTGGTAGTACAGTCCAGTTGTTATTTCTGATTTTACCTGATATTAAAAATGGATACATGTGCTATGTCTTGTTCGTCAAGTTATTTGAGAACATATATATCGTCTACTATCGAAGTGGGTATGGTCAGTTCATGATTTTTCCTATCTCACATATCTTTGATTTCATCATGTATACATAAAAAAACAATGATTGGTATCCATTGTTAGTATTTATTTTATACAAAACAAAAACATAGAGACTCACAAAAGCAAACATATTTATTTTTTTAATTTAGAGTAATGTTCCGCTATTGTATCACAATATATTTATCATTTACCAAGTAATCATCTGAATCGTCCCTTTAAAGAATTCAGTTTTTGAATCAGAAGGAACACGAGTAACAACATCATCAATGCTACGTATACAAGTATATAACGTACGTCTAGAGCACGTCAGATGTCAGACAACCTTTGACGTCAAACTGCATCGATATGTGGATAAACCAGGACCGAGGGTTCACTCGCACACAAAGGGCAGCAACTGGACACGGCAGAACATTGGTTACCAAGTCTGAGCTGACGCCAGTGTTAGCTTGAAAGTTCTGAAATGTGGTGTATGCATAGTGGGAAGAATAAAGGTTATTTGCTTTTGCACACACTCGCACACCCGCACACCCGCTTACCCGCACGCACGCACGCATATGTGCACATGGAAAATCGTGACCATATTCGAAATAAATGTTTTTTTATATGAATCCTCTTCTGTTTAAAAAAATAGCGTGTACGAAAACTTGATTAAATGTGGTATATATACCATGATTTGTCCATTGGTGGAATTTTTGTACGGATAAAATGTCATGCAGTCAGTACTGTAGTAGACGTGGTACGATGTCACCTTTTGACCATGCGGATCTATAACACCATCCTTCTTTCGACCTCTCGTAGTTACAGCAGTCACCATGCGAAGTGTTGGGAACCTCACCTGGTTCAATACATTTATTGCGTTAAAACTCGATTTCAATCGCAAACGTATTCTACATTTAGTCTAAATAATAATGAGATCTGTAACTAATATTGGTGTAATCAGAGATCTTAAAAATTAATTACATTAAGGAGCATGATATGTTTATCCTCTGTTGGTGAGACGAAGTTAAGAAAAAGCAAAAGTTGAAACACAAAGGCGATGGAGCAATAAGACAGAAAGACAGGAATACAGAAAAAAAGAAAGATCAAAAGAAGGAAAGAACGAAAGAAGAAAAAATGAAAGAAAGAAAGGAAGGAAAGAAAGAATTAAATAAAATAATAATTGTCTTGCCTGAATATACTGGTTTAAATCGGCGATATTTGATGCCCACACACCCGCGAGGTATGAGCCGTTCCCATATTCCACCAGCGAGGCATTGAGTCGGGCCTGACGGACGCCGTATATTTGCATGCCTGGGTATGACGGTTCAAAGTATTGCGATGATACCGTAATAGAACTGTCCGGTACGCCGTTAGGACCGGTGACGAGATCTTCCTCATTCGCACATACATAATCTACCGAAACAGAACGTAGAAAAGTTAACTGTTAAAAAGCGAGTGCTATCTCTTATATTGTTGATTATTTCATTATAGTTCACAAGCATCTGCAGCGCCTTCAGCGTAATTTAGAACAAGTTTGTGTGCTTACTGTCGTTATATGAGGTAAATAATAAACAAGTGGATAATGAAACCACTTGTCCTTGAATTTAAAAGCAGATTGTTTATGTTATTTATTTTGTTTATTCGCTGTTGACATGAAAGATGTAAAGTACGAAATTTTGAGATAGAAATGTCTATTATTAGCATAGAAGATAATCAATAGTGTTTCCCACTTTGTAAGTTAAATTAAGCCTACCCTTCCGTTCTGCAAAAAATAATGAAGGAGTAGATTGTATCATACCATTTAAGGCGAAAGTTAACTTCTAATAAATGCACACCAATTAAATACACATATCACAATTACAAAAAATCTTTTAGAACATGTGTTAAGCAAGTGACATTCATGTGCGGCCATTTGGAAATGAAATACGTAAATGTGTGAGGTGATGCGTGAGTGCCTGCGTGCACTAAGTAATGATAATCCAGTAAATGTGCGCAGACTTAGACGAACGTGTGAGGGTGGTAAAAACAAGTTGGTGGGCTTACCGTCGTAATATGACTTTACTGATACAGAAGTGGCCAATGAAACAAATCAAAAATACCCGTGAAACAAAAAAAATCAAAAATGTCCTCTCGGTGACACGCAAATAAATAAAATCTCTTTAATTTAAAATCTACTTACGCGGTAGAAGGCACGCGGGATTACTGCCATTCCACTGGCCTACGCTGCATACCCGGGTCTGATTGCCGTACAAACAGTAGCCAGGGTGACAAGTGAAGATTGCCACTTTACCTACCGTTGATACCAATCCGTTGGAAGGCCACCAGATTGGGTCGCAAAGCGCTGAATAATACAAGAGCTTTTATTAGAAATTATAAATTGACAATTATTATACCTACAGTTTTTGATTATTAGAATGAGCATGTATATAGTTAGATGACAATCAAAATATTACTAGTATTTTAAAAAAAAACATAAAAATAAATTTATAATAATAATTGGTATGCAGGGTATGAGGAGATCATCGGGAAACGAAGTAAAATACGTATGTATAGGTGGTAATATTCATGCGCAATGTATTTATTTTACAGTGCTTCGAAAGTACACATAGAACACAATGTCGACTGTGATTTAATCACAATTGTGAAATAATCATACCTTCATAACATAGCGGCTTTATTCCGTTCCACGAACCTGCTTGGCACACCAATGCAGGTTCACCGAACAGAACATAACCATGGTTACATTTAAACGTCATCACGTTGCCGTTGCTTTCCATTGTCCCATTTCCAGGCGTGGACAGTGGGAAACATAGGGCTGAAATCCATTTGATACCTAACAGCTTAACTCATGCTTTATGCATAAATTATTACATTTGTAGTTAAAGTGATGCCTGCGCAAGGTACAGTCTTAAGTCCGAGTCGTTAAAAGGGTTGGGCATCGGGTTAGCAACCCTTCCTGTAAAATACGTAATTCCTATAAAAACGCCAAACAGCACAACAACAGAAATCGCGGACGTGGGAGGAGATTGATAACCAGCTGGAGGGCGTATGGCGCCTGACGGTAAAAACCATAGTCAACTGGAATCCGTCAGGCTTAAGACCATCATCTTCTCCAGTACCACACCCACCATTGGTCCACGGAATGAAAGTACCATGTACGAAACTGGGAAGGCAGCACAAGTGCTGTAGTTTGACCAAAACATAGCAACAAATACATGGCCCCAACTCGTACACCTATGAGGGGACTATATAGGCAGTGACACTTCAGATACGTGATGTAAAAATGGACACAAGCAAGAGTCAATCACATCACAACAAGAACAGCAAAAGAAAAATTAGCATAAGAGTCCACAATAGAACCATCAGAAGCAAACATTAACGCCAAGTTAAGTATCAGAGCATAGAAGCGGAACTACCTTGAGGCGCTTTTAAGAAAAGCGAGAGGGGCAGCTCATCAGAACAGAACTAAGTAACTATACTTTATCACCAAGAGACACGATGAGAAGTATGTAACACCAGAGAGGCAAGTTACGGACAAGAACAGAGGAGCAGAAGAAGAAAAACGATGAAGACGGGGATCGAACACTTCAATGATGTACTCAACATGCGCCTACGAACCCGCTGGAGATATCTTCAGCTTCAAGCGATATGCCAATTAAGTGCTGCATCCCAGAAATACATAGATCTTAATTGCGTACAAGCAATTGGACAATGTCACGTCTGTATGACGTGACATCATACCGGCAGAAGCGCTGAAGGCTGACGTCGAGATCAGTATGGAGCTACTGTACTCGCCCTTCAACAAGATATTACAAGAAGAGATACCAACAGAGTGAAAACAGAGTGAAAATAGTGACCTCAGCTCCTTATCCAATTACCGAGAAATAACGCTGTTGCCCATCCCGGGAAAGGAATTTAATTGCTTCGTGCTGAACCGAATGTCATTAGACCCGCATCCCCGTTACCAAAAAGCCGGCTTCTGTAAGTAGAGATTTGCACGGATTAGATCGCAACCCTACGCATTATTCTAGAATAATATCTGGAGTTGATTTCCTACCTATACGTCAATTTTATTGACTATAAAAAGGCGTTCGAAAGCGTTGAACATGTCGACATGTGCCTCTGTAGACTACTGAGAAACTACGGAGTTCCAGAAAAGGTCAAAGACATCATGCGGTAGTCTTCTGAAGGGAAAACCTGCATCATCGTTGATTGCAGACAGCTAACCGCCGCATGCGAAGTGAAAACCGGAGTGAGACTAGACTGCTTAGTCTCACTTTTCCTGTTCCACTAGGCCATGGACTGGGTCTTAAAGATTTTTAAGGATCAGAAGCAAAACGGAATTTAGTGGACACTCTGGAAACAGTTGGACGACCGAAATTTTGCCGATGACCGGCTGTTCTCTCTCATACAGATGCAAGAAAAGGCCATTGTGGTTGCGGTCAATTCAGCAAGATCTCACCATCAACAGAGGGAAGAGCAAGTTGCTAAAAACTAATGTATCAAATGCAACACTAATCTCAGTCGTGTGCCGGTGGAATCGGAGAGCTTCACCTATGACGACAGCATCATTGATAACAACGGAGAAACGGATGCTGACAGCAGATCCCGGTAAAGCATCATCAGCTTTTCATCCGCTGAAGAATGTGGAGATCTAACGCGATTGGCAACAACACCAAGATCAGGCTCTTTAATACCATCATCAAACCAATTCTCTTCTTTGAGGCAAAGACCTTGACAACCACCGTCACCACCATAAAGAACAACCGCGTTTGCATCAACACCTGCCTTCGAAGAAGATGCATTTTTCTCGTTAGTTATGTATAATTTAAATTGTGTTATTTGGCAAAACTTTTTTTTAAACCTTTTTATTTAAGCTCGATTGCATAGAAAGCCTAAGGCTTATTTCAAACGCTGTCAAGTCCGTTTCCTGGGTGTCTATGGGGGAGACCTAAAGAACTTGATACTTGATAAACAAATCAGATTTTAAATCGATTTTAAAATAAGACCATGACCATAATGGCTACTCTTATATTCGGCTGATGTTCTACAGAAACATCCACATTTTATTTTATGTACCTTTCGCGTTTGATGTAGTTGAATGAACATTGATTGTTCACCGTGTTTATGTGCCCCTATAACGTCAGTTATTGACCAGGTATAATGGATCAAATATGTAACTTAAAAGGAGTCCAAATAATTCAATTACCGGATGCCGTCGGTGCTATCAATGTGGAGATGGCCGATGCATGTGCATTGGTCGAAGTTAAAGGAAGCAACGTCGTCGTCATGGTTATGGTGGTCGTAGTGGTATTGGTGATATTAGTGGTGGTGTTGGCAATAGTGGTGATGGTTGCTGCACTGGTGCTGATTGGAGTATTAGTGCTAATTGGAATAATGGTGGTATTGCGAGAAGTGGTGGCGATGACAGTAGTTGAGGTACTGGTAGTAGTGGTCATGGTTGCAGTGGTGTTAGTTATGGCGGAAGAAGTGTCGAATGTGTTAGAAGTATGGTGGTGGCGTTGGGAGTACTGATGTTTATGTTGGTAGTAAGAGTGATTGTGCTGGGAGTAGTGGTCGTTGTGGTGAGAGTAGTGGTGGTTGTAGCGGGATAAGTGCCAATTATGGTGGGAGTAGTGGTGGTTGTAGTGGGAGTAGTGGTTATTGTGTTGGAATCAGAGGTGATTATGTAGTTCGGTTGGGAAAAGTGGTAAATGTGTTGGGAGCAGTGGTAGTTGTGGTGGAAGTAGTGTTGGTTTTGTTTGAAGTAGTGAAAGTTGTGGTTGGAGTAGTGCGAAGTGTGTTGGGAGTAGTTGTAGTTGGGTTGGGAGTAGTCGAAGATGTAGTGGGAGAAGTGGTATTGTGTTGGGTGAATTAGAGTTTGTGTTGGGAGAAATGATTGTCGTGTTAAGATTAGTGGTGTTTATTTTTGGAGTAGTGATGTTTGTGTTGGTTGTAGTCGTTGGTGTGGTGGGAGACGTGGTGATTGTGTTGGGAGTAGTGGCTGTTGTAGCGAAAGTAGTGGTTATTGTGTTAGAAGTAGTGGTGGTTGTGTTGGAAGTAGTAGTGGTTGTGTTGGGAGTAGTGGTTGTTATAGCGAGAGTAGTAGTGGTTGTGTTGGGAGTAGTGGTGGTTGTGTTTGGAGTAGTGGTGGTTGTGGTGGGAGTAGTGCTGGTTGTGTTGGGAGTAGTGTTGGTTGTGTTGGGAGTAGTGGTGGTTGTGTTGGGAGTAGTAATGGTTGTGTTGGGAGTAGTGATAGTTGCGGTGGGAGTAGTGATAGTTGTGGCGGGAGTAGTGGTGGTTGTGTTGGGAGTAGTGACAGTTGCGTTGGGAGTAGTGGTAGTTGTGCCGGGAGTAGTGGTGGTTGTGGTGGGAGTATTGGTGTTTGTGTTGGGAGTATTGGTGTTTGTGTTGGGAGTGGTGGTGGTTGTAGCGGGAGTAGTGGTTGTTGTGTTTGGAGGAGTGGTGGTTGTGTTTGGAGTAGTGGTGGCTGTGTTGGGAGTAGTGGTGGTTTTGTTGGGAGTAGTGGTGGTTGTGTTGGGAGAAGTGATAAGTGAGGTGGGAGAAGTGGTGGTTATGTTTGGAGTAGTGGCGTTTGTGTTGGATGTATTGGTGGTTATGTTTGAAATAGTGGTGATTGTGTTGGGAGTAGTGGTGTTTGTGTTTTTTGTATTGGTGTTTTGTTTGAGGTAGTGTTGATTGTGTTGTGAGTAGAGTTTGTGATAATGGGAGTATTGTTATTTGTGTTGAAAGTAGTGGTGTTTGTGATAGGAGTAGTGGTGTTTGTGTTTGCAGTAGTGGTAGTTGTGGTGGGAGTAGTGGTGTTTGTGTTTGGAGTAGAATTGATAATGGGACTTGTGATGGTAAATAGAATGTTGATGGTAACGGGATAAGTGATGGTAATGGAAGTATCTGGTGTGACGTTGTAGTGATGGTAGTGGATGTGGAAGTTGTGGCGGTACCTTCTGTGGTAAGTGTTGATGTGGTCGTCGCCGGCGGTTTAGTTGTGTGTTCGGTGGTAGATGATGCCGGTGCCAATGGTTCTATAAGAAAAAACGTATATAAGCGTCTATTTTAAACAATCATACTTATAAGTATAGTTAATTGACGTGCAACCATTTTTGGAATAGTCGCAAATTCTAACTTTTCCAAAGAGATATGCACATTTGTACCTTTTAAGTTGTTAATAATAAACATGGCATTTTCCAAAGTTTCGACTATGAATACATGTATGTCCATTTACAGTATCACACGCATCTCATATTTGACCCATTTACATGTGTGTTGCGATTCTGGAAGTGGCACCCCAATGTGTTTGGAGTAGTGAAAGTTTTGGTTGGAGTAGTGCTTACTGTGTTGGGAGTAATGTTAGTTGGGTTGGGAGTAGTCGAAGATGTGGTGGGAGTAGTAATAGTTGTGTTGGGAGAAGTGGAGTTTGTGTTGGGAAAAGTGATGTTGTGTTTAGATTAGTGGTGTTTATGTTTGGAGTAGTGATGGTTGTGCTGGGGCAAGTGGTTATTGTGATGGGATGCGTGGTGATTGTGTTCTGATTAGTGGTGTGAGTAGTGGTTGTTGTAGCGGGAGTAGTGGTTTTTGTGTTGGGAGTAGTGGTGTTTGTGTTAAATGTAGTGGTGGTTGTGTTGGGAGTAGTGGTTGTTGTAGCGGGAGTAGAGGTGGTTGTGTTGGGAGTAGTGGTGGTTGTGTTGGAAGTAGTGGTGGTTATGGTGGGAGTAAAAGGTGGTTTTGTTTGGAGTAGTTGTGGTTGTGTTGGGAGTAGTGGTGGTGTGTTGGGAGTAGTAATGGTTGTGTAAGGAGTAGTGATAGATGCGGTGGGAGTAGTGGTAGTTGTGGCGGGACTAGTGGTGGCTGTGGAGGGAGTAGTGGTGGTTGTGGTAGGAAAAGTAATGGTTGTTTTGGGTGTAGTGGTAGTTGTGTTGGGAGTAGTGGTGGTTGTGTTGGGAGTATTGGTGGTTGTGTTGAGAGTAGTGGTAGTTTTGTTGGGAGTAGTGGTGGTTGTGGTGGGAGTAGTGGTGGTTGTGTTGAGAGTAGTGGTAGTTTTGTTGGGAGTAGTGATATTTTCGGTGGGAGTAGTGGCAATTGTGGCGGGAGCAGTGGTGGTTGTGGTGGGAGTATTGGTGTTTGTGTTAGGTAGTGGTGGTTGTGTTGGGAGTAGTGGTTGTTGCAGCGGGATTAGTGGTTGTTGTGTTGGGAGTAGTGGTGGCTGTGTTTGGAGTAGTGGTGGTAGTGGTGGGAGTAGTGGTGATTGTGTTTGGAGTAGTGGTGGTTGTGTTCGGATAAGTGATAGTTGCGGTGGGAGAAGTGGTAGCTGTGGCGGGTGTAGTGGTGGTTGTGTTGGGAGTAGTGGTGGTTGTGTTGGGAGTAGTGGTGGTTGTGTTGGGAGTAGTGGTGGTTGTGTTGGGAGTAGTGGTGGTTGTGTTTGAAATAGTGGTGATTGTGTTGGGAGTATTGGTGTTTGTGTTTTGTGTATTGGTGGTTGTGTTTGAAGTTGTGTTGATTGTGTTGGGAGTAGGGGTTGTGGTAATGGGAGTATTGTTATTTGTGTTTAAAGTAGTGTTGTTTGTGATAGGAGTATTGGTGTTTGTGTTTGCAGTCGTGGTAGTTGTTGTGGGAGTAGTGGTGTTTTTGTTTGGAGTAGAGTTGATAATGGGCCTTGTGATGGTAAATAGAGTAGTGATGGTATCGGGATAAGAGGTGGTAATGGAAGTATGTGGTGTAGACGTTGTAGTGATGGTAGTGAATGTGGAAAAAGTGGCGATACCTTCTGTGGTAAGTGTTGATGTGGTCGTCGCCGGCGGTTTAGTTGTGTGTTCGGTGGTAGATGATGCCGGTCCCAATGGTTCTATAAGAAAAAAGTATATAAGCGTCTCTTCTAAACAATCATTTTTATAAATATAGTTAATTGACGTGCAACTATTTTTGGAATAGTGTCGCAACGTCTAACTTTCCCAAAGATATATGCACATGTGTACCTTTTAAGTTGTTAATAATAAACATGGCATTTTTTTCCAAAGTACAGACTATGTATACATGAATGTCCATTTACAGTCTCATATGTATCTCATATTTGACTCATTTGCAATCGTGTTGCGATTCTGGATGTGGGGCCCCAATGTGTTGCTCTTACCGCTAGAAAACCAATATTTCCCCCATGTGTGCTCCGTATTGAACCTGAGCTGAGAACCATACTCGACCAATAAAAAGGTAAGTTGCACTTGGCACTTACCACATTTCTATCTCACGAAGGTCCAGAAATCAGCCCGTGTGTTTATCAATTTGAACTATTGTTTTAACCAACAAAACCGTAATAAAATCATGTTCATCTTCCGGCTTAGGGACTCTTATCGGACACGTTAGAAAATTATACGTAACCTATCTGGACTTGATTTCAATTGTTGTCATCGTCGTTGACTTACTTGGTACACACTCCGGCGTAAAGTTCCAATTCCCGTTCACGCAAAGCATTGTAGTAAGATTAGTTTTCTCAATAAACCCTGAATTACATCGGACCAAGCGCTGTGAGCCAAGTTCGAAACTGTTCCCAAATATGACTCCATTTGTTATAGGCCCCACTGGTGGACATTCTGAATAAATAATATAAGTTCGATTCACCGTTTTCATTCAAAAACATCGTATAACAAATTTAAGGTATGATACCATTTTTAAGTAATATACTCTCCAAGCAAAAACCTCAATGATAAATAGATGCAGTTATTCTATTCATTTCCTTCCAACCATACACGCGGCCTTTATTTTAGGAACACCTTGGCAATACATTTGTTCGTTGTGTTTGAAATTCAGTCTTAGCTAAATAAAATTCGAACGATATTCGATAAGAAAGGAAAGTCAGCAATGGCCAAGATGTTATAACGACCGCTTTCTTAGTCGCTTATATTGACGACACAAAACTGTTTATTGACCGATCGAAACGATGATGCAGACGATTTCGATGTTCGCTTAATCTGACAAAAAATTAAATGGATTAAACTTACATTTTCACTAAGATACCGCTCTGTAGAAAGTTGTACCGTAATCGTTCATAGTTCATGGACGACACACAGTTTCTCGCAATGTTCATTACTCTTTAATTACTGGTGTGAAGCCTATCATTCGATATCTCGTCATGCGCGTATTGCCATGATGACGAGATTTGCATTAACTACCATTTTCTCGTGTCACGCATGGGACAAGTCCGTCCCTCTCTATAAATATTAATTTCTCTGCATATGTAGGATAAAATATTCAACAACACCATATATCAGTTTCTAGTCCAATTTAATGTCTGACTTAACTAATATTTCAGTTATACAAATACGTTGTGATTGCTACATGATTGAGTCTTTTTCCAACTGTACACCTCCAGGTCTAAACGCTAACTGACTATTTCCCTCTAACATTTGCCCCGTGACAAACAGTTTCTCGCAATGTTCATTACTCTTTAATTACTGGTGTGTAGCCTATCATTCGATATCTTGTCATGCGCGTATTACCATGATGACGAGATTTGCATTAACTACCATTTTCTCGTGTCGCGCATGGGACAAGTCCGTCCCTCTCTATTAATATTAATTTCTCTGCATATGTAGGATAAAATATTCAACAACACCATATATCAGTTTCTAGTCCAATTTAATGTCTGACTTAACTAATATTTCAGTTATACAAATACGTTGTGATTGCTACATGATTGAGTCTTTTTCCAACTGTACACCTCCAGGTCTAAACGCTAACTGACTATCTCCCTCATCGGTAAGCTTATTTGAACATATGTGCACTTTGTGACTGTCATGTTTACTGGCCCTTTTGATAAAATTTTCAATATTTTTTATATGAGGTAAATCCATATATTCCACCTACAATTTCTAACCATAATGTGACTTGGTGTTTTGTTTTCGGTTTTGTTAAACTAAATTTACCTTTTTTCTCACACTGATCGGAGTCGTGATTATATCTTTCATCTGTTGAGCACTTGCTCACTCCCTGAAGATACATGCAATCATTATTTAAACAACACTTTTGTGATTACGCTTGATAAAACATCATTTCTATTGAAAATCATGTGTTCTTGATTTAAGACTCCACTTCCTAATCATATGCACATTTATCAATACAATAAGTATAAATGGCATTAATTTAAATATTTTGTCAACATAAACAGTATTTAATTGTGTGCAAAACAAAACCTTTGTTGAACAAGTAAATACTAGGATAACATCTACATTGATACCTATGGCATCTTATTGATTGCGTCCGAATCATACCGGAGTGGTTGATAACATTTAAATTGCTAAAGATACAATTGTCCTTTTTCCATTCCAAAAATAGTGCCCGTATATATTGCATAATTTTCTCTCTTTTAGATAACGAACTGTCTTTTTTTGCAAACTATTTTAGTACTATCAATTTGTAGCATTAACTAAATTTAGAAATATGAAACATGTTTGAAAACAGCTACCATCGTCGATTATATAAAACTGGAATTGTCCAGAATATTTCGATAAGTGGAAACGCCTTTACCTCAACTGCGCTTATGTCGCTTTTTCGGATAAAGTTGCATCGTCGATCATCGCTATTACCCGAATTGACCTCGCTAACGTCAAATAGTTCGCAGCTTCTTAAACCCGGGCTATACCCGGCCCCTTTGCACGAAACCCTTACAGCGCATTCGTAAGCGCATTGTCTTGGTGTTAGGTCTAACAGGAGGTGTAGTCTCAAACTTGCCATGGGGCATTGGTCAATGCGGAAAACTTTGAAGTCCGCTTCTTCTAAACCCTGGCCTTCCACCTCAGTCGTATTACAGAGCGTTGCGATGAAGATCGCTGTCAAAAGCCTCATTATTATGTTTTCTATTGTTATATTAAATGTTCTTGAATGTTTCAATACCATCGAAGTACTTGTAAGTTATTACTTAATTTACGAAAATATATTAAATATGAAAATATATCCGCGTCCCAAGTACATAATTTTATATTACAAAAACTGTTGTAACTGTTCTGTGTAAATCCCTATGCGTTCAGCGTCCCAGTTCAATCTGTTTGAGTCAATACGCTATATTGTCCATACCACTTAAAGCTAACCTCGCGGATGAGGACCGATAATCGAATCCGAACAAGGACATACATATATGTAGAATAAAATATATAAAACATAGCTTGGGTAACAAGCATGCAAACAACGTATTAGTATGAAATTCTTTATCAATTTCAATTACGTCGTGTAAAACAATAGTTGTTATTTATATAAATGAATATATCATTCTGTTCAGGACACGACATTGGTAATAAGAATTCTTTAAAAACTGCAGTTCATGTGATTTTGGAAACATTTAATATGTTTTCATATCATTATCTGTACCACTTATGTAATAACGATGTATATTTGAATCTCCAGATTTATTCAACAGTTATTAATGAACGACAAACATTTTTGTTATGTGTGTGCATTATCTTAAATAAGAAAATATTTTCTAGATAATTTTGTATTGAATTGTTCCGCTGCATAAATATCTCAATAAATATAAGGCAAATTTGATTTTAGTCTGTTACGGCGAAAACAGTAAAATTCAACCATTTATCAACGTGTATATTAAGTATCGTCGCTTTTGCTAGCGATCAAAAAGTTATTTGGAATACACACGTTCTATTGATATTTATCACACACAAAAAAATGAACAATACAAATCAAACAAATGTATTGCTACTTAATTTTAGAAAACATGCATTCGATATGTAAAAACCTTATCTGGAAATATGGGTGGTGTTTTTTAGGCTTTTGGCTTCAGCCAATTTGACTATTGTAAACCACAATTCAGAAACACGTATCGCAGTCAGGTGCGTGTTTATCCGAAGACGTTTATACCCGGATGTTGACAGACGGTAGAGATAACGTTTACAATAGGTATTATGTTTTGCAATAGTCGAAGAAACTTTGTGATGGCAAACATTAACCTTGCATTTTTGGCAGCAGGAGGGGGGTCAAATTACAGTATTTTTATACTAATCTGCACACTGTGTTGCATAGTATTTGAAATTTTTTGAATAATTTGAAGAATGATGAAAAACTTCAGAACGTATGCTCCAAAATACAGCGTACTTCATGTATTTCAACAACAATAAAAACAACACAACAACAACGAATTGTTTCTTGCTGCTTAAATGAAATCTAAGCGATCGTTACAGTATAATAAAAAGTAACAAACAAAAGAAGAAAAACACAAGAAAACACAGATATAAAATTGACCTTAGCTTTCGAATGAAAAAGACGTTCAGTCTCGTACATGCTAATGATGTAATGATAACGTTAATTAAAACAAGAGCATAAATAAAGATCTAGTCAATCAGAAATAATATTTAAATACGGGCATTTACTTGCTCGCAAAATACCAAGCTTTCTTGATACATAGTTCTGATTTTCAGATTGATAAAGGAAGGTTTCATCACTTCGTGATTCATGTATTTGTACTTTTTCCAAATAAATATGTTTTGATAGCGTTTTAGTTTTTCATTCAGTCAGCTGTCCCTTTAACTTTCCCGTATCTTGCCAATAGACTTTCAATGCCGTTTACGTATCGTTCTGGCGTTTTTTTGCGGTTTTGAAAACGTTTGCCTAGACGAAAGAACGACCATTATACCGGCAATTACAATAAACAAGAGGGGCACCAATGCAACAATTATGACATCAGTTGCCCTTGACGTCGCGGGCATATTTGTCGTACTAAGGTGTTTCAGACCGATAATCAAACCTGACAAAGTTCATGCATATAAAATTATGTGCAATACTAAATATATATATATACTGCTTGGGTAACAAAGCATGCAAACTACCGCTTTAATGTATTTTTGATATAGCGTTGAATACAACCTTCGACAACCGGAATTGTGTGAAAACATGTGCCAATGCAAACATGATACTTCCGTTTAAAATCTGCAGTCAGGTATATTTAATCCGGTACTGACTTTGTTTAAATACATTCGATGCGCTGTATAAAGACAAATGATCGATCAATAGTCTAAACATTTGTTTAAGTAAATTATAGTTAATATACGATCTATTGACACATAGATTTCCACGAATCTAAATAATAAAATAGTATCCTGACCGTTTCATATTTAATTAAGACAACAGTTGAATATTAAACTATAGTTTGAAAGAGGTCGGTACCATTCAACACTCGAAGTACATAAACAGAACGAAGTGTTATTATAACAAAACTAGTTATCGGGGGATGACAAAAATGTTTGCTTTCAATAACCAAATGACGGTGGCATGCGTGTGGGTATGGACTTGAACTATGGTGACTTGTTTTATACAAACAAGCTATTGTTATTTTATTGATACTGTTTTATTTACGCGTTTGACGCGTTAATGTTCATTATAACAAGGTATATTTGTTTCCGATCGCCAATCAGTGGATCAGGGGACATGCCGTTACGTGTATTGTTCGGTTTCAGGGTCGGGTAAAATTACCATGGTGCATGTGACAGTGGTATTTGTTTACATACCTTTATTTATAATTTGTTACAGGTTGTGTACATCTTAAGTTTTAACTGATCAATTTTATTTCCAAAACCTGCACATGTGCTCAGCGAACATAGTCAATGTGTGGTCAATTAGGTCATATCTTCACATGAAATCATATGCTGCAAACAAAATCCTAGTATTAGTATTGACGTTATACTTTTAATTTAGTATCACATGTACACGTTCAATGAACTCTTATAGTTTTTAATATTTAAAATAATCATAACGTTTATTGTCCAAACTGTTTTTATCGCACGTTTAGTTATGTCTTGATGTTTTTACTTTAGTATGTCCGCGTTTTTAAGATGATACAAATCTGCCATATTGACTTGTAGCAAAACAAAATGTTGAAAGTGAAAATTATGTTCATGAATCCTCATGAATCAACAATCCTGGTAAACATAGATATTGGGTATCGAGGTTTAATAAATTGGTCAAATGAAAACTTGTAATAATTGGTAGAAGTTATGGACTAATGTGTTTATTTAAATTCTTGAAAATATCGCTTATGGAACAAACACACACAAAAATCTCATACAATCCAAGTGTCGTTCGTGGCACGTAAAGTGCACGTATCAAGTTGGTGCGCAGTCCAAGTGGAGACTTACCTGAGCAAGGTATCGCCTGGTATAGGGAAGGGACGAAACGATTATCCACTGACTATGCTAGGTTGGTGATGTTTAATATGATACATGCGCAATGGCTGCGCGATAGGCTGTTAAACCGAAAGCAATCGATTACCTAAAAACTTGTAAAATGCTTATTGATGTAGCCATGCGTCCGTAAAAAGACAAAAATATATCCAGTTGCAGTATCGTGATTGCCTTTTACTGTTTGTTTGTATAATTTTAGTTTAATGATCGTAATTGCATTGACACGTGCCTCTTGTTATCCTATGCGTTAATAACATGTGATTTTTAATTATAATTCGACATTTATGCATTGATAATTAAGAAATAAATCATACGTTACAGGCGTTTCGTTCGATGAGATCATGGAGTGTGATTAATCAATTGTATGGCACTTAAAAAAATGTGTTCATTATTTATACAACACGCTTAATGATATGTTAAATTAAGTGTTTTTGTGACACTTTGCAACTTAAACCGATCATTTAATGTAAAATGTTCATATGTAAAATATTGCTAAAATTTATTATATGCTTTTCGATGGTTTATGGAGAATTATCAGTGATTTAAAAGTGATATTTCACTATTTCAAACAGTGGAAAATAACAGTGAAAATTATCGATAAATTGTATTGTTATACCGGAACGTTTTTCAAATATCTTTGGTTTGTCCGTTGTGACCCCCAGTTAAAGGCAATTTAACCAAGTGAGACTACTCTGCATTGATCATTAAAATGGCAAAAATACAAAAATAATCATTTTTAAGCATAAAACAAAAAGACAATTTGTTGGATTTGATGGAATATCGATTTTAATTCATTCGTGATCAAAATATAGATTCACTCGTGGCGCATCATTTTCTATGATCACTCGTGAATTAAAATCGATATTCCACCAAATCCAACAAATATCCTCTATATAATTATTATATTATAATAGAATATTGCTGTGATTGAGACGTTTGTAACTTAATGCAGAGGGCTGAACTTGTCTTAGCAAACGTATATCATTCAGATTATCCAGAAAATGTAGTAAAATATAATATGATCCAGATGAACAAAACAATAAATCTCTTGTTAAGCCAGAAATGTTTTTGCTGTTAGGTATTCAGAGTAAATGAGTATCAGTACACCATTAATTGTTGTACAGGATCAGTGGTCATAGATGCTTGCATAGAAAATAGATGCATTGTTGAGTCACTTGATGGGGCTGTTCATTATGAACTTCTCATACTCATTGAATGCACACAAATCCCCAACAACAGAGATGAGATTTGTTCTCCAAACAGTGCCAGAGCAAGTAGCAAATTATGTGCATGACATTGCTTCAGATGCTGAAATCTTATTGTCACTTGGCAGAGATTCTATTGAGATTCTATTGAGATTCTATTGACGATCACCATGTACATGACCAAGTAGTGGGCCATCCAGGGACACCGTTTTTTCAGCGCATCGGTCTGGGTTGGGTAGTTGTTGGGGAAATGTGTATGGGCGATATGCATGTTAGCAGGTCTGTAAATGTGCACAAAACATATGTTCTAGACAATGGGCGTCCCTCTCTGTTTACACCTTGCCACAACATAGTTACCGTTGAGGCTTTTTATCCAGTATTTGTCAGAAATATAGATGATGACAAGCTGCCTTTGTCGCTAGAAGACAGAGCTTTTTTGAAAATCATGGAAAGAAGTTTCCGTAAAAATAAGCCGGAAGATGGGTAGCTCCTCTTCCATTCAAAGAGCCAAGAGAAAAGTTGCATAGAAACAGAGACCAAGCCCTAAAATGGGCCAAACTTTTTGAACTTGCGTAAGAATCCTGTTAAGATTCAGCATTTTACCGAGTAAATGGATACGATTTTCAAAAATGACCATGCAGAAATTGCACCCAAGTTAAAAGCAGGTGAGGAATATTGGTATCCGCCTAGTTTTGGAGTGTATCACCCGCAGAAACCAAACCAGATAAGAGGTGTTTTTTATTCGTCCGCTACATGCGAAGGCTTATCCTTGCACTCGATAATGCTAAGAGGGCCTTGTCTGACGAACAAATTGATAGAAGTGTTGATGAGATTCAGACGAGAGGTTGTAGCGGTCGTTGCAGACATAGAACACATGTTCTACTGTTTCTGTGTTGCTGAAGAGCACAGAGATTTTCTCATATTCTTTTAGTACGAAGGCAACGACCTCTGGTTGAATACCGCATGTGAAGGGACTTCTATATCGATGGTGGCCTTACCTCCAGGGATAGTACTGCTGAAGCTGTTGACTTGCTAAAAGGTCACAGGCGGCATTGGCAAAATGTGGTTTACGTCTGCAAAACATTTCTTCAAACGGCCTTTAGGTTTTGAAATTCCTCCCATCAGATGACTTGAAAGAGGATCTCAAAAGCGTAGATTTTGACGAAGGTGATTTGCCTTTACAACGTAGCCTTGGCGTAGGCTGAGACCTGAGTCGAGATTCCTTTGTTTTCAAGGTTGGTCGGTTTGAAAGGCCTCATTCGAAACGAGGTGTTCTATCAACGGTGAATAGTGTATTTGACCCCTTATCTTTTGTTGCCCCTGTTGTCATCCTTGGTAGATTGATCATGAGAGATGTAGTTTCTGTGTGCAGTGGTTGGGATGATTCCTTACCAGCAGACTTTAAAGCCAAGTGGGTCAAATTGAGAGCTGATTTACGAAACCTCTCGGTTGTTCAGATTCCTAGAAGCTACTCCGGTAGGTCACCACAAAGCATGGACAGGGTAGAGTTGCATGTCTTTTCAGGTGAATCAGAGTCTGCAAAAGCAGTTGTCGCATACCTGGTTGGGTTTCCAGTCTCTGTTGAGAGAAGTGTTGTGTTTGATTCTAGAAAGGCCAAAGTCGCACCCGCCAGTGGTCACACTATACCCCGTCTTGAATTGTGTGCTGCTGTCCTTGCAGTTGAGCTGTACAAGTCTTCATTAGACAACATTAATATACATTTTTCAGATGTCAGTTTTTTCACGGACAGTCGTTTTGTGCACGGTTATTTATATAATCAGACCAGACCGTTTTTCACGTATGTGAGCAATCGCGTTCAGAAAATCAGAAGCGGTAGTAGCCCTTCGCAGTGGAGTTACATTTCATCAGAGTAAAATCGGGCAGACGTGGGTAGCAGAGGTATTGACCCGGTCCATAAGAAAGACAGTCTCTGGTTAAAAGGAGCACCTTCCTTTTACAGAGATTCCAAGCCTATACCCGAGTTCTTTCCACTTTTAGAGCCAGATTCTGACACAGAAGTACCGCGTCAGGTTACAGTATCTGCCACCAGTGTAGATTTCCAGGGTAGACAATCACTTTCTGACAGGTTCAAGAAATTCTAAACTTGGAGTTCTCTTTATTCAGCTGTTTCTGTTCTAAAGCAAAAGGCAGAGTTGCTGGGCAAGGTGTCCACATGTTCAAAGGGTTCAAACCAGCTTTCTGGGAGTGTTGAGCTTAAGAAGAGAACTGAGTCCTTCTTATCCAAAAAGGTCAAAGCGAGTTCTATGCAGATGATATATCGGGTCTTAGGCTAGAGCGAAGAGTCAAAAAGTCAGAGGATGTTGGACTTGCCACTTGACAGAATTGAGGACGTCGCCCCTTTCACATACACTGGTGTTGATGTTTTCGGTCCTTGGCATGTTACTTCTAGACGCACTCGTGGAGGCCAGGCGTCCTAAAATAGATGGGCAGTGAGTGTATCCTGTCAAACTATTCGGCCTGTGCATATAGAGGTCATGAAGGACATCCCGTCCAGTAGTTTCATTAATGCCCTGCGTAGTTTGTTACAGTACGAGGTATGGTTAGACAGTTTCGTTCTGATCGAGGGACCAACTTCGTTGGGGCCACGGACAACATACAGGTGGAAGTAATCAGTGTAGAAGAGGCGCCTACACAGGCCTACCTCAGGAAAGCAGAGTCAGTTTGTATATTCAACCCTCCTCATAGTTCTCACATGGGTGGTTCATGGGAACGCATGATAGGGCTTGCTCGTCGCATACTCCGAGTCAATGCTTGCAGATGTAAAAAATTTGACCCACGAAGTCCTTGTTACTATCATGGCTTAAGAAGCTGCCATAATGAATGCTAGACCCATTGTTGCTGTCTCAAATGATCTAGAAAATCCAACTATTCTGTCTCCTTCTGCTCTATTGACTTAGAAACTTTAGTGTGATCAACATCCGTTAGGTGATCTTAACATAAAAGAGTCGTACGAGGAACAGTGGAAAGGAGTTCAGTATTTAGCTGATAAGTTTGGGTTGCGTTGGCGACAAAAGTACCTGCAGTCTTTGCAGCCAAGCGGTAAGTGGACAGAAGAGCAAGACCCTGTGCAGGTTGATGATGTTGTTCTTGTCAGGGATCGCGAAGTTTGACGCAACAGTTGGCCCATGGGTAGACTTACTCGTGTATTCCCCAGTCAAGACGGCAGAGTGCGCAAAGTAGAAGTCGGCTTGATAGAGAATGGAAAACTGACGGCTATATATATGACCGGTTGTCGAATAAGTTCCCTTGGTTAAAACACAATATAGTTTGAGGCTCAGGACCATACTTGTACATAGTCTGTTTTTGGCTCTCAGTTAAATGCCAAATTGATATTATTAATGATAGTATTAAGTAGTTGTGTGTACACAATTGATATTATGGTTTATATACCTATAGATTTACTGTATGTTTTTACCTATATGTATTTAATGTGTTTGTATAAATCTATTTTGACTGTGAATTTAATTCCTATTTAATGTGTCTACAAATGATTTAAACAAAATTTGTTAAATTTGTTCAATTAAAAACAAACTTCTAGCTCATTAATCAATACCAAACATTGATAATGGAAAGTGTGTACAACCACATAAAATAAAGGTTTATATACAAAAACTTTACAAATAGGTCTTTCTAAAACATTAATATTTGTTCCAGGGAAAAAACTTTGCTGTAGAACTGTAATTGAAAAGATGTTGCACACATCTATTATACACGCAGGAGAGAAACCAAACAGGTGTACAGTTTATGATAAAGACTTTGATGCACACAGGAGAGAAAACTTAAAATTAACTGAACATTGGAACCAGTATATTTTACTTTATTAAATACTGACACCTGTCTCGCATAAATAGGAAAGAATTAAGTAGACATCTTTAGTAAGAGTGTCCTATTTATTTTTCTTACTGCAGACAGGTTATATATTTAAGTGCTGATGGTGTTTTTATCGGTAAATTGTTAGACATTTATAAATTTGTGCAAAGTATTTGGTTGCATCATGTGTTATAGTTTATATCTTTTATTATGTTTAGTAGAAATTAGGTTTGTTATAAAGAGTCGATGATTTTGATATCTGCAGATATCAGGTGGGGAGTGTGTTGTTAATAAGGTCCGGTCAATTTAAGCACATTTACCATTCCGGTCATTTGGGGTATTTTCACGCATGCGCATTCCGGTACAAGGAGAACATTGTTGCCGCGAATCAATTGCTTAGCACTTTCAAAAGGCAGATTTGCCCCCTCATGGTGTAAGTTCTATGATGGCAGCTTTATAGCACTTTTGCAATGTAAGCTGGTTTTGTTTATACCTAAATTACCGGAATCGGTTCTGTGTTGGTCATGTTTAGTCAATTTTACGTCCGCCCGTATTTGATTGGAACTGCTCTGTTACGTGCTTTCGACTCGTTCAGCCTATAATTGTGTATGTTCATGTTAATTTGCCTTGCATTTTAGTGTTTCTAGTCATCTTATTAGTTCTAGTCAAGTTATGAATACGAGTTTAAATGCTGATCGGTTGTTTTCATGTGAAAATGTATTTTAGCTTCATGTGGCAGGGTTCAGTAAGAATAAGAACGAAACCTTGATGATCTCATATTTTATATTTGTATACACTTCAAAAGTATGTCTGTGAAATCCTTTTTTTATTTTCTATCCATTTTGCAGCTTGTTTTATGTAGATACTTAGAGCTTCAAATGTAGATCTATTTCCCTTCTATCTGGAACTGCTATTTATTAATTTGTAATTAGTCTAAAATCTTATGATGCCTTATGCATTTTTCAGTCTTTTATCATCACTACGTCATTATTGGCTGAAGGAAAATAAAGAATAAAATCAGCAGACATTGAATTTGTAGAACTTCTCCCTTCACCCCGACGCACCGGTTGACTGTCTGTCGTAGCCGCAAAAGCAGCCGCGTGCTATGAACAGCACAGCGTGCAGGTTCCCTTGGGCACTAGTGATCCTTTGTAGATCCCATGAAAGGACCAGCGGAATTCAGAGAAGTCCCAACTAAACATGTTCGTCAGTTGGAACACATTGGCCGGACGGTCGGCGCTGGAGGGGGAAAGAGTGGACATCTCCCAGTTCTGTGAAATAGAAAACGTTTGAACAATATGGTGACACAGCCGCCTATGTACTGCAGCAACAGCGACAAAGGTATCTAAAGCTGGGCGTCAATATTCCTGTATAATTCCAGCTACACTAGAACAGTATTATACTCGATTGATATCGCAGTGCCCTTTAAGAGCGATACAATATTAATGGACGCATATTTTAAGAGATCGCTCTTTATTTGCTCGACAAAAAATGATTTAATAAATTCGGAAAGACGGGTGTTTTGGTCGTGTTTACGTATAAGATTGTTTGCTACTGTCAGAGAATCAACAATATCTGTTCGCACTCCACACAGGCTAATCAGGGACGACACTTTCCGCTTTTATATTTTTCGTTGCAAGAAAGTCTCCTTTTGGCAAAAATCTAGTTTAGGAGAAAATTGTCGTCCCAGATAAACATGTGCGGACTGTACAGCCTAATCTGGTATGACACTTTACGCACACGCATTAAACCCCCTTTTACAGAGCGCGGCTCATATATCAAATAGCGCTATTGTTAATAGAATGCAGTTTAAATGTTCTTGCTTAAAACGCAGTGGGCTCATATTTCACTTTGGGTCGAACCGACTTTTCAAATATATGTCGAAAGGCAAAAATGTTGGCCTGTATGCCCAAACAATATCCAGAAGGCGCAAAAGTGTGCCAGTAGGCATAGCTTTGTACTCGAATGACAATCTGTTTGGCTGTTGTGTGTTTATCTACATTTTTCGCAAACAGCGTAAATTGTTGCTATCTCAGAATGCGTAATATATTAATATCGCAAACAGCGTAATTGATTGATATCTCGCAATTGGTGTATACGACAATGCTGACCTCGATATCGTGTACACTTTCATCGAACATGACGCTCACTGTCGCCTTTCCGGGACCAACCATGCCTACATCCGGTGCGATGAAGGTGCAGTAGTACTGGATCCTCATGTAACCGTCATTGGTTTCCCAGGGACTCGAACCTTGTTCAATTGGAACTGAAACGGGGCGTAACATCTAGAAAGGTGATGGCAATTTGCGGTTAAATATAAAAGATAATATATGCAACCTCCGTGCCAAAATTTGAATTTATTCGAGAACAACTCTTAACAAAATACTACCGCCAAAACAAACGAGATGATTGTCTGTGAACATGTTCATATTTCAGTTTGTATTTTGAAGGTTATGAATCCCCCCCCCCCACCGCTATTTCATGTCTTTGTAGAAACCCTATATAAATGCGTATATATTACGTTCGCAATTTGCATACAATAAAAAAGTTGAAAACGTTTCAGATCTGGTAGTATTTTACTTCTGATGGTTTACGGATCCTCAAAAACGAAGGCAACCGATACGAAGAGTTTGATTATCATGGTTAGTGGAATGCATAATCAGTCATATTTCCCCGGATTCGATGCACCGAAACACCCACATGCCGCATTTCAACCCTTGTAAAATATAATTTAACAACAATATTTATAATGATAATACATGCAATAATGATGATAATAATAATAATTATTATTATAATAATACATGTAGCATTTGTAGTAGTAGAAGTAGTAGTAGTAGTAGTGGTAGTTGTAGTTGTTGTTGTTGTACAAGTAGTAAAGTTTTGTAAACTCTTTACAAAACAATATAAATCCAATTGCGAAACGTTATTATTTTTTAAAGAAAAGAACACAATATATTTATAACAAGAGCTCGACCGCTGTGAACGAGTAAGCCGAAAGACTATTGACAACACAAGTACACACGTACATAATGTGATTATGAATAATAACAAGAGAATGTGGAGTTAACAGCTTGTACAATTATCTTATTCGAAATCGTCTTTCAGGATGTGTTTGTGCAGTCAAGCAAGCCATATTTAATTGTACATCATGTTTTATGTTTCAATGACGACACTCTTTAACAAACATCCGCCGAAATGAGCCGCCTATGCCATAGGCTATGGTTACTGGTGCTTTACAGACAAGATAAAAAAGATATAGATGATAATTTAATAAATCTG